>NC_072740.1:16050698-16157108 GCF_026930045.1 Uloborus diversus
TTGGGCGCCGAGCATTTTGATCGAAGGGAACATTGAGCGCCGAGCATTTTGGACGTCTTGAACTTTGGGGGCCGAGCACATTGTGCCTAATGTTCTGGGCACCCAATGTTCCCTGCGCCCAAAGTTCCTGGCGCCCAAAATGCTCGGCGCCAAGTGTTCCCGGTGGCCAATCTGCGTCGCCCAATCTTCCCATTTCGGGGTTTAAGGGTGTGGCTTTGTTCCCCCTGGTTTTGGGGCAGGGGGAGGAATTTTATTTTAATAAATTTTTGTTTGAAACTTTTCAATACATTTGAAATAAATTTAAAATAATGTTTTAAGAAAATAAAAAAGAATTCAATTCATGTTAAGCAAAGGACAAATTGCAATCACGTAAGAACGTACACCACGATCAGTGGCGGACTGGCCCTGCGCGCCATTTACCCACGGGCCGGTGCATGGGCTGGCCCGCCCCTATTCGGCCTGATCACCCTCCCTCCTCTGCGCCCTCGTACATGTGTCTTTTCAAACTTGTGCCTCTTCTTTTTTTTACTTTCTTCTATATCTAATATATAGAAGAAAGTATTGGATAAGTGCAAATTTTCGAGTTTTGAATTTTAACGGATTCGAACGTTTTGAGGTGTGTGAGTCCATTTCAACCATTTTTGGAAAATGTCTGTCTGTGTGTGTGTGTGTCACGTATGATGTGTGTGACCAGTTGTTGTGGCCGCTCTACAGCAACCGCATGAAATCGAGCAAAATTTGGTACACTTATGTGCCCCTATATGAACTTGTGCCCATTGTTTTTGGCGTGAATTCCTCCAAAAGAGGGAGGTGGAGCAATGTTTTTTTTTTTTTTTTTTAGTTATGCGTGCCTGCTATTCCCCAGGAGGTAACTGGCGGAATCAAACAAAACATTAGTCCATATGTTTCCCGTAACAGGTACAGGTGCTGATTCAATTTTGGTGTCAATCGCTCAAACTGAGGTTGAGGTATAGAACATTTTTTTGTCGTCAATTGTGACTGCTGTATCTCAAGAAATAATGAACGGAATCAAACAGAAATTTATCGACAAGTAGCCCTTAGAGGGTATAAGAGCTGATTCAATTTTGGTGTCAATAGCTGAAAAGGGGATGGCGCAATCGAACGTTCTTTTTTTTCCCATTGTGAGTGCCATATCTCAAGAAGTAATGCTATGTTCTGGATGAAGTTTGGAATAAATGTGAATCCATATGTAAACAGGCGTTGGTTCAACTTTGACGCCCATCACTCCAAAGAGGGGGGGGGGGGCTGATTTTTTTTGCATGAATAGAAATAAATTGCGTGAATGTGTGCTGGTTATCTCCAAATTTTTAATTTTGTCACTTGCATCCGTTTGCTTCTCACTGCCTCAATTGGTCTTTTATTTCTCGAGAAATGTTTAAAAATGTGAATTTTTGAAAGTATCCCAATATTTTTGGTCATATAGTGAAGGTAAGAAACGATACTAGTGTTTGCAATAGCCAAAAAGAAAAAAAAATCAGTAAATCTTGCACATACATTGCTCATTGCTGCAAACGAATTACAGACATACGCTAGCCAATAGTGCAAACAAATCAGCAGATCAACCAAAGCAGATTGAGTTGGGTGTGTCAAAAACGTGCAGAGTAGCTAATGGGAATTTTCTTTTGAACAAAACTGGTCCGGTCACTCGTTTGCAAGCGTAAGGACTGTAGATGTAACAACTGGGTTTCAGCTACTCAGGCTTCTCTAACCTTGGAAGGTTTGATGCCATTAAGGGGGATCATGCAAGGGGGAGAAAAGGAAATGTGTAAAAATAGATTTTTTTCTTTTGCTAAATTAAAATGACCATTTTGCTACGTTCAGTGAATTATCACCGTAAAATTATTTTCTTCGAGAATGTGATAGACCGCTGATGATCCGCAAAGTGTAAAATCCTCCATCGGATAATCAAGAGTTTGCTGGAGTACAATGAATCAACTAAGTGTATATCAGTACTTTTTGCAAGTTTTGCAGATCTTTTTGAAAACAATTGTTGTAAGTTTTTAAAAATATGCTGTGTTGCATCTTGGCCATAAACTCTTCTTGCTACTAGAAATTCTAGTATATCAACTTCCCAATGCATAAATTAGAAACTTAAAAAAATAAGGGATAACGAATGAAATAAAATATTACTAAATATTTTATTATTGAAGCATTTTTACTGTACATTTTAACGATAACAACAAATACATTAAATATACATGAAGAACACATACTGCTTTTAAAATGTTCATAATCGATGGACCTGCCATCGTTTTTAAACTTGCTCCAAATGTACAAAAATCGATTCGATGTAGTGAAAGTAGCAATGATTTCTGAAATCAATGAAAATATCAAGTTCATCACCAATATTTTTAAATAAACGGAACACAAAGAATGAATGATATCACCAACAATAAATATGAATCGAAACTAGTGACCACGCTTCATCATTCAGGCGGGAAAAATTAGAATTTTGAGAAGAGGCTAGTTATGGTTGGGTGAACCTCCTATGAGAGTCAGTATATGATTTAATATCGAGTAATCTGTGCCATTATCGTGTGTTGGCGGATTTTCAGAGATATGGGGAAGATTTATGTTATCAGGAACTTTTGCTGGAAAGCTGGGTTGACCTGGACTGTCAACACTTGGTAGAATATTTTTTCTACCTGGGTATTTTGACACAAAATCTTCTGGTAATGTAAATGGCACGTTAGAAGGACCTCTTGACGGCGATTCATAATTAAAATACAAAGATGAATTGAATGCACTATTTTGTGATGATGAGTTTGAACCAAGAAGTGAAGGTGATGCATTAGCTGTGTTTATTTCCGAATGAAATTCTATGTTGGACTGGAGTGAAGGTTTTAAAACAATGCCTTCAGGAGTCTTATCGAAAGCAGCTTTAGGAATGTTGGTGATGGTGGTTGAAGTTGGGAATTTTTCAGCATTTGAATTGGTACTTTTTGCCAGTGGAATAGGTAAATATAGCTTCCTAAACGAATCTGGTTTCTTAGGAATTTCAAATGAAGGTTTTGTATGGAATATTGCTCCATTTAGAGTAGTTTTTAATCGAGCTCCGAATGGAACATTATAGTCAATATAATCCGAATCAGTAGACTCATCGTCTTCAAAATCTTGTGTATCATCTTGCTCAATACTGACCATCTCCCATTCAGGCTTCAATGCTTCTGTTTCATCTGACTGAATATTAGTACCTTTGAGCTTAGAATTGAGAAAACTCAAATTCGGCTTCCCGAACTCACTTGGATGAAGTTCTGCTTTAGTTTCTTCATTATCCCCTTCCTCGTGCAAAACTCCAGCTTGTTCGTTTATATCTTTTTGTTTGTTGGAGCTGACAATAGCATCTATAAATTGCTCAGAAACTTCTGATGCATTTTTTATTAAATCCACCGACTGTTGTTCAATTGATACTTTTTTGGAATTTTCATTTTTATAGCTAGATGTTTCTAGTGCCGATTCTAACTTCGAGGACGCTACAGGTGATATTGTTGGAATATTTTCAACTTTTGTACTCGGCAAATCTTTAGGGGGGTCTATTTGAATATCTTTTGATGAAGAGTGAGGGAACACATTTGGTTTATGATTGGCAAATGAGGTTTGTACAAGCTTAATGTTCTTTTCTTCATCAATATTCAAGCGGATTGTTCCAGGAAAGCTTTGATGCATAGATGGAAATACTGAACCTGGATTCGTTAATTGTTGACGCAAAACTAATAGCTGCGGTTGCCCGTTTTTCGTAGGTTCTGGGTCTGATTTTAAAAATAAGGGATGTTCATGTTTTTCTTTAGATAACAAAGCATTAGTTTCAATGGTTTCCATAAGCTCGTCTAAATTTCCTAGCATCTTTACATTATTTGAAATTTTTGGACCATCTGGAATTTCAATAATCTCTATTTCAGGGACGTTTGCAATGTGTTGTTTTGGTGCAACATTTTTTTGAAAATTCGATAGATTAGGGAATCTTTCTTGCGAAGGTCTTTGTAAGAAAGGATGCCGTTGTCTAGGTGGTACTGAAGGTAAGCGACGAAAGCCGTTTCCTGGGGCATTGAAATTCTGCTTTGCAACAGGAAGAGGACGTTGTATATTTAACGGAAGTCGTAAATTTCCAGACTGAGAAGGTGTTTGCATTCCTTGAGGCTCAATCAGTTTATTATTTGGCGCTCTTTGCAAGAAGGGTTTACCTTGCATAGGTCGTTTAAGTCTGTTGGAATTTAGTGCAGATGTGGTATCCTCTACGAAATCAGGCCGACGCTGAATTATAGGTGGAACTATTTTGTTTGTTTTAATTTCAGGTTGATGTTTCAGACCAGGAACACGCATTATTTGCAAAATAGATAAATCGTTATTCTTCTTTTCAGTTCCTGGTAGCTGAAGGGCTACTTGAACCCTTTGGGAAGAACCTTCACTTAGGTCTTCGTCACTAGAATGGGAAATCAGCATAGGACGAATAGATGGGTGATTTCTTAATGGAAGTTGAGCAAAAATTCTCTGTTGATGCCCTCCGAAACCTGGATTTTGTTGCCGTGGAGGATAACGAAATATTTGTGGTCGTTCAAATGGTCCCTTTGGTCTGTGCATCAGCTCTGGAGGCAAACCATTTACAATCGTGAGAGGTCTTTGTATAATTTGAGGTTTTGGCATGGAAAGAAGTGGCAGATTATCTTGGAGATGATTTAGAGGGTAAGATGAGTCTTCTTGAGAATAATTTGAGATATTAAAACCACTGAAGTCCGGGACTCCTGGTTTGAAAGTGCCATGAAAAGGGATTGATTCATTGAAAAGAAATGGTCTGTGAGGTCTTCGTAAGTGAGCAGGTGGCAGAGCGAAATCTTTGGATATAACGGATTCTTTTTCTTTTTCTGAATTCATAACCAAAGGCACAAAGCCACCTTCAAATTGTGGTTTAAAATCTGGTGGTGGTTGAGTTATATGTGACTGACGGTTTGGTGGTACAGCAACGTTTTGTGGTCTTTTTGCACGTGAAGATTCAGGTGCATGGTAATTTTTGATTTTGTTGACACTTGCAGCTGTGCCTTGCGAATTCAAGCGTTGATTAAAAATTTTATCAGATCTTTCAGATTCATCGTGTGGTTGTTGAGAATTCACTGCTGAATCTGGTACTAAAGATTTAAAGGAATCAGATGCAATGAAACCGTCTTTTTCAATTTCATCAGTTGACTTTAGAGGCTTTTTTGATAGATCCTCACGACTAGAACCATGTTTGTCAGGTATCCCAAAATAGTTTATCATATCTTCAATACTACTAAACTGCTGAATCTCTTTTGAATCTCCATGATTAATAATATCAGGGAAGTTATGAATGCCTGCAATGACGCTTAAGTTGTCATTTCTTCCAATGTTGTCTTTCTTGGAACTTTCCACAATATCCTTTGTATTCAGGAGAAATGTTAAATCACTTGCGTCGTCCTCTCTTTCCAAAGCAGTCTTAATCCATTTTTTGCCTTGTGTGTATCCTTTTTCATTTTCAGGTTCATTCTCTAAGTAATAATGCGGATTTGTTTCTTCGCAAAAATCTACTATGCTAATCTTTCCCCCTCTATTCCTCTCCGTAAAACTCTGTGAATTTAAAGAAAGAAAACACTATGTTAGAACATCTATCCTCAAAATTACTATTTGCGAATATGAGTTGCCAAACACAGAGAATATATTAAAACATTATCTACAACCATAAGAGGTAATTTCAAATTGTAAAGAATATGAACAACTGCTCTTAAAGATTTTCTTCCTAAGTTCGACGAATGTTTATGCTGTGGTGTTTAATATTGATAATGAGTTATTTCTACGATTATAAATAACATTATTATGATTGTTATTAATGGATAAAATGAACAGGATACTTCTACTCGAACAAGGGAGAAAATGAGAGAAAGGATGGAAGCGATTCATTTATGTTTTTTTTCTTCTTCTTCTTTTTCTCGTATGGATTTTAAGTTAGGAAAGAAAATAAATTATGTTAAATGAGCTGTAAATAATTTTCCCTCTGGTTCCGTCACTATATTTTTAAGTTCTTAAACAAATGACAATTTTCATCAGTTTATGAGAAACAAGCTGCAACAGTAAAGTTAGTGTCTTTCGCTTTTTAACCACAAAAAAGAAATCAAACCCTTTTGTTAAAAAACATTTCTCCTGGTTAGTAGTAATTCATATTTTCGAATTTCCTTTGCAATGTTCACCGTCATCCGAAATTTTAATGTTAGACGCGGGCCCTTTAGTGAAGCGCCAAATTTACATACATTGTAAAATTAATTTGACTTCGAGTAGACAGGTTTCTTTCTTGGCGCCTTTTAGCATCAAATGTAAACATGTCAAATGAATTTACTAAATGCAGTGTGAAGAATCATTGGAAATGCAAGACCCTTTTGTCAAAAGAACATTTTTAAAACTAGAAGAAATTTTATTGACGCACTAGAGGAGTTGAACTTCATAAATGTTTATTCAACTGATTGAAATTAATTGATTTCTTCAAACAATAATATCATAAAAATTCCAGGTTAAATAAATTGATTTAAAAAATTAAAAACATTTTATATTTTCTGAATTCGTTAATTGAGAATCAAATGTATACTAAGTATAAAATATTTTATATTTACATCTTCGAATAACAAATTACGTAGGTATCATTTTGTGACTCATACCACTTTATGCTGATGGTCATTTACACATTTTCAGGGACCATAAAGCGGTCCCTGATGGTAAAATTTATATGTGAGTATTGCGTGTGTGTTTTCTTTTTTCTTTTTAAATATTACGAGATTTTGTAACGTGATTTTAGTTTCAGTTTACGTGTGTGTGACAGAGTTTAGTACATAAAAACTGATTATTTAATTTAACCGTACACTATTATCCCCCCCCCCCAGCCTTTTTTTTAGACTTTTGCTTAGTGGCTTGTGTGAAACAAGAAACCTCATTTGCTATTCTTATAAAACTCAACTTCAATTTTCAAAGAAGATAAGTTTCAAATTGGTTTTAATTCTACTTCTGTATCACCAATTGTATTCTTACTGAACAGTCAATAAAATACTAATAAGTTAATGTATTTCTGCGCTCCGGACCTTATTGATATTCCATCCACTTAGGTATAGCTGAAAAACTTAGGATTTCTTTCCTGCTTCCCAGAAAACTCGTCATTGAACATGCATGTCAATTTTGATATCGAAATTATATCTAGTGATTATTTTTGCTTGTTATTGACTTAAATTATGAAAGATGTCTCCCATGTTGATAGCGACTGTTAGTCGATGGAAACAGCATGGGTGCTCACGTGTGGGGGGGGGGGCAGGGTCATGGTACAGACTGCGCCATTGAAATTTTTATAAGGGGGGGGGGGATTTTTCTCTTTTTTTTGGGGCCTCAATCTTGAGGGGGGTCTTGGTGCTATTTAGTTGGGTGTTCTCTTGCTTTTGGGGGGATGGGTACTATAGGGTGGGTGCAAAATTGTGCAGTGACATTTAATGTTCGTGTAAAATTTTTTTGGTAATTAAAAGATATTTAGACTCCCCGCTAGGTAACTGAAGTTTCGCCAAACCAATTTTTAAAAACATTGTTTCTTATTTCTCATGTATTACTTTGTTTTTTAATCGTCTGTAGTTAACATAGTTGAACAATAAGACCCTAGTTTGTGGACAAAATAATCATTATATCATACTATATTTACTGCACCCGCCAAGTCTTTGAAATTTGAGTAATTTGCTATTTTTCTTAACTTTTTCTGCCTAGTTTTGACTGTCGGGGACAGATGGGGAGATTATGCAGAATATACTTGGTTTTCTTATTCTGTGATTAGATGAAACTATTTACATCACTCACCCGCCGTGCCACAAATCGGCCTGATCTTGGCATTTAGCAAGCAAATAAAAATCGATCTGTTCTAGATTCAAGCGATATGTTCCGGATAGTGTCTAAAATCATTGTCCGCCAAGCCAGCAGGTTAAAAAAAATAAATAAAAAACTGTTGATTATCATGAGTGGCAACACACTGAAGAAATTGAAGACTCGAAATTTTACTAATATTATTGTTCGTGATTTTGTCATTTCACCTCTCAATTTTCAGACAAACGTTCATACAGAAATGATTAATTGGCAAAATTGTGTACTTACAGACACAACATTGAGCAAACATAGGATTAGTGCAGAACTTGAGAAGGTGGATAAAACGAGTGATAATATTGAAAGTGAGTTCTGAATTTACACAAGAGGTCGAAAGAGAAGTTGGATTAGTGGCAGAAAGAGAGCATTTTCATCTTTTATGAAGCAACAAGTCGTGATGGCTTTATACGCACATCATAGGCACCCGAAGATTAATGCCAAAATTTTGAAAATAAAGCAAAGTATTAAAAATTTCTATATTGCAAAAAAGAAATAGAAACTGTGCCAAAATTTGGTGCTGTGGTGGAGTTTGGATGCAGCCACGCTCCTCGAGGAGAATTCGAAGTTATTTTCCCCTAATTGTTGGAAAACAAGCGAAGAGCTGCTATAAAACAGCGACGCAGGTATCAATGATCCTCTGACGCTTTCATCTTTTAAAAATTCAGTTTTAATCCGAAATAATTATGTAGCGTTACTGTAGAAGCAGAAAGTGTAGAAATGGCTTTAATTAATAAAAAAAAAGTGTTTTAGTAAAAATTATGCTTTAAAAGGTCAAAAATATAAAAACTCTGCAAATATTCCAAATTTCACCAGTCGAGTGGGGTTTGGGGGGGGGGGGTAAATATTTTACGATATCAGTATATATTTTTTCATGAGCAAAGAATTTTACCAGGCAACCATTTTCATCACAAATGATTAAAAAAAATTAGGCGTTAGAAATTTAAAAAGCAAGAAAAAAATATCAATTTTTTCAGATTTGGCGAAAATTCAAGGGTTTGACTGTTGGTCTAAATATTTATTGATTACCAATTTTTTTTTAAACGAACAGCATATGTCAACATGCTACTTTTTCCAGCACAGGCGATTAAAAACATTATACATATGAAATTAATTTTTTTTAATAACGATTTTTACATATTTGGCGAAACTTCAAGGGGCTGGCGAGGGATCTAAATATACTTTGATTTATAAAATTTTCTTTACAAGAACATCTGATACCAATACATAACTTTTCTCACCACAGGCAATTTCGATTAAAAAAAAAGTTAAAATCGACCCACTCTGGACACATCAGATTTGATGTACTGGGACTGAACAGTATCTGATTTTCAACCGGTTAGCAAGTTATGTGCAATAACATTCTAATGCTGAAACCAACCATGAAACATGATGTGTTACTTGTCCATATGATAACAGACAATGATAGCTGTCACATTCTGCAATTTCATCTTTAAAGGACACTGTTGACAGCGTGTCCGGAGGACCGCTATTTTCGCAACCGTTAGACTCAGGCGCATACTTTCAATTGCAAGAATGGTCAAAATAAGACGCAGAGCTAAGACATTACAAGTTAGAAGTGAAAAAAAAAACGGGAAGTTAATTTGAAATCTAATATTTATCCATTCTTCAGGTCATTTCCCTTTAGTAGAAATCACAAGCATAAAAATGCAATACAAACACAAAAAAGTTGATATTAGTATGACTAATATTCACTGAGATACGATAACATATCGTTTTGTGACTCATACCACTTCATCCTCATGGACTTATACACATTTTCAGTTTCAGAGGCAAACAATGGTGTAACTTACAAGGAGACGGCACAACCGTGGGGTCGGAGATTTGTGTCAATTTTTCTTGTAGTGAAAGAGAACCACTAGTAACTTATGTGGTTAAATTAATACGACGCAATACTCAGAAAATTATGAGAAAAATCGATTTAAAGTCGCCATGGAGTCTCCTAGACGCCTTATGAGTTTAAAATGTCAAACTCTTGACCAGTCTCCGCTAGCCTAGTTAGTTAATACGCGATCTTGTGTTCCAGAGATATCACGAGCGAATCCCTCTCCGGACCTTTTTTTTTTCTCTCTTCTTTTTTTTTTTTTGCTATCACAATACTTAGTGGTAATGCGTTTCACCCCTATATTACTTTCTGAAATTTATTTTTTGCAAGGATTGCAAACTTTTTCATTCCCTGAAAAACATTCTTGCTCGTTATTTTGTAAGGTTTGATTTGCCTAGTAAAGGTTTTTCACCTGTGATCCTCTTACGGTTATAAGGGACATCTGCTCATAGGACATTCGAATCTTTTTTTTTTGTCACAGCAATTATTAAAATAGTTTCTCTTCCCAACATAATTTTTAAGAATTTATTTACATCATTTTTTTAGAAATTATTTTCTTTTTCTTCCAGCAAAACAATTAAACACAACTCATATTTTTCATCCCACCACTACTTCGTTACCACTAATTGTTGTGGTAGCAAAAAAAAAAAAAAAAAAAAAAGAGAAGAGAAAAGAAAAAGGTCCAGAGTGGTATTCGATCGTGCTTTCTCTGGAGCACAAGATCGCGCCTTAACCAACCAGGGTAGCGGCAGCTCGTCAAGAGAGTGACATTTTAAACTCATAAGGTGTCTAGGAGATTCCATGGCGACTTTAAATCGATTTTCTCATAATTTTCTGAGTATTGCGTCGTATTACTTTAAACCACGTAAGGTACAAGGGGTCTTCTTTTATCACAAGAAAAATTGACGCAAATCTCCGACCCCACGGTCGTGCCGTCTCCTTGTTAGATGTGAGTACTAAGTGTGTTTTTCTTTTTCCTTTCCAATTTCACTAGTTTTTGTGGCGCGATTTTAAGTATCACAGTTTCGCATTCACATTTAGTTTTCAGTAGCAATGAAAAGGATAACTTTTTTCGTTTTTTTTACTGGATCCTCATCATGGTGTGAGTTTTCTGATAGGGAGAGATCCATATCATTTCCAATCTCATTTTCTGATAGTCTCTATGTACATTAAAATTTTGAACTCGACTATCTCTATTTTTGGTAGTTTGTATTTTGGTGCTACTATTTTTTTTTTATGCAGACGATTTACTTAAATGTGACTTCAGGATCCTATGATATCGTATAAAAAGTTAGATTCTTTATATTTTCAATATTTCTTTCCGTTTGCTTCAAACTTTTAGGGCATTAAATCTGCATCTGATTATGATCATTTTTACAATAGGAAATGTACATCTAGAACTTAACGTTTGCGAAAATAGGGGTAATTCAGGTTAAACGTGGACTTGCTATGTATTGTTTGAACATTCGTATTAAACACCATGCGTTTGTGGTTTTTGAAACTAATATTCTTTTTCGGTTAAAAAAAAAAAACATTCTTCAAATGATACTTCAGAAAATTTACGATTTTTTCAAGTTCAGTTTTGGGTTTCAAATATATGCAGTTTAATTAAGTACAGCTTTGTACTTAATGCACACCAGGTGACTGTAAAAATACTAATTCTTTATAATTTAGATATTTTTCTAAGAACAATAAAATTTGCAAAACTAAACAAATCAGCATTCTATTTTCGGTTTTAAAACATAAAAAGGAAACTGGTAGTAAAGTTTGACCACGAAAAGAAGGCGAATGACCTTGAAGCGAAACATCATTTGTGTCATTTGTAATAGGTAGAATTTGCCAGAAAGCACCGAATAATAAGAGGCATGGTCTCGCTAATCCTATCTATTCCAAAATAATAACAAACAACCTATTGCAAATCATACAAATGATGTTTTTGCTTCAAGGTCATCCGCTTTCTTTTCGTGGTCAAGCCATAACATATCAGGGTGTCCAGCAAAGGACTCCATGGTTTCAAAATTAGATATCTCGAAAACAAAGGACGATATTGGAATAAAATAAACGGTATGTTTATTGTGAAACCCATAAAAATCATATACAGGAACTCGGAAATTAATTTAAAAAATTGCCAACAGGTGGCGCTGCACAATGTAACTGCAATAGAAGTCTCCATAAATAGTGCTGCGAAGAGGTTAGTTGTTTCAGGAGTAGTTTAGTCTCTCAGATATGCTTACATATACGCTACAAATTATCGTCCAACCTCTTCGCAGCGCTATTTACGGAAACTTTTATTGCAATTACAGCGTGCAGCGCCACCTGTTGGAACTTTTTAAAACTAATTTACAAGTTCCTGTATATGATTTTTATGGGTTTCATAATAAACATACCGTTTATTTTATTCCAATATCGTCCTTTGTTTTCGAGATATTTAATTTTGAAACCAGGGAGTCCTTTGCTGGACACCCTGTAACTGTAATAACTAGTTATAAATTTCTTTAAGAAAATATGTTATTTGAAATGATGCATATGTGAGATGATATGATAGTTCAAATTCTCTCAAATTCCATACTCTAACTCCGTTTCATTAACTTTCAATTGACTTTAGCACGACTTGATCGTGATTTGATTGTTTTGTATTACACAATTGTACAATGTGTAGTATTTCATAACTGTACCTGATAATAAGCAGTGTCAGGAGTTTCAGCATTTGGAGTCCATGTTAGTGTTCCAGCTTTTCCGTCTTCACAGTTGAGTATTAGAGCTGAAGACTGTGTATCAGAGTCAGCAATGACAGCAAATTCTGGATCTCGGTCGGAAACGCTCCATTCACAGAATCTGCCTTCTACATTCGGAAAATAAATTTAAGATGCATGTAATGTACAAAATGCGAACTTGATTAGATTTATACCAACAATTTTCAAACTTATATGAAAAAATAAATAAAAAAAATCAGTAAAATAATTATAATTCAAGATTTATCGTCGAATTCATATGAAATGAAAAACGTATTGTTAGTCGCAGAAAATCTTTTTCAGCTGCCTTCAGTTTTACTTTCTTTAACTTTTTTAACTAACACTCCCATTTCAGAATGCCAGTTGTGCCAATTGTGTAATTTTTAAACCTCGAATAACAAAGAAGTTTTAATAGCGTTTTCATCAGCAGACTTCATTTAAAACAGTTTTCATTTTCTTACGTAAAATAGAAGATCGAAAAAATTGTCTACAATAACTGCTATTGGGGTGCTTTCAAGAATGGCAGCTAAACAAACTTTAACGTTTTAAGTTTCGACAGCAAATAAAGTCAATTCCAATTGGTCACATTTCTACCTGCAGAGAGTTTTTAATTATATCATGTGAAACAATAATTGACATAATTTATTACAAAAGTTTGGTCAAAATATCCTTTAGGAAAGTCGCAAAGATTGGCGACACTTGGCGATGTCTCACCGCAAAGAATGATACCAGCTTAGCGATATCTCTTTAATTTTTCACCAAACTCATAGACTTCAATGTTAAAATGCTAAAACGAAGGAAAAATTACTTCCAGGTAAAAGCATAGTAAACTGGGTTAATTTTGAATGAAAATTAACGGAATATTTGTCGTAGCAAGATTCCAAGAAATGAATCTTTTTTTATTTTCTGTATTACTTCCAATGTCAATTATTTAAGACAGAGTTTCCCAAACTGCGGTCCGCGGACCCCCGAGGGTCCGCGGTGCTATCCAGCCAAAACGTGAGGTATAATTGAGATTGAAGGACAAGTATCGATATTTTAATTCAAAAAGAAAGCACATTCCTAATCACAGCATTACGACGCTGCCAGGGTACGTTTGCCCGAAACATAGTTAATAATTAAAACCCTAATACGCCATAAAAATACAACTCATATGAAAAATTAGCACACTTAAACTAGGCTAACAGTGCACTAACTTCAAAAGTTCATTTTTATTAGTAAAATTCTTGTAGAAATTTAGTGATAACATTTTTATTCCTAATTGAATTTGAAATAGAATTTTACTTCCATAACTCAAATAATAATGCAAGAAATGATAACCAGACAAGAGCTCTGAAAAATATACAGAAAATTGAATAAATAAATTTAAAGGAAAAAAAAACGCAAAAATACACTGGCCTCAAAAAGTTAAGGTACATGTTTTTCGAAGCTCATCATAGAAAAAAATGGCAATAACAATAAAATGCACAGTTTTCATGAATGATAATAACGAACTTTAAATCCATTTATAAAAAAAAAAGAAGTTGCTAACACTTTCATTTTATAGAAATTAACATATTTTTACGAGTGAGAAAAAATATGAAAATATCGAGCTTTCGTACTTTTGTGTGTAAGTTGTGTCAATTTTCAACTGTTGTTGGCAGGTTCGGTGAAAATAGTCAATAAAGTTTGGAAAATGTCTCAGAGACGTCGTTTATTCGATTTCTTTAAGATGGAGGGCAGTTGGATGGATGGAAAGGGGATTGTCAATGTGTCTCGTAGTGCTGCTTGCTGACTTTAGGATCGATATCAATCCGAAGATTCTGTGTCCGGAAGACCTGCTCCAGGCCGACCACGAGCTACAACACCTGCAGAAGACCGTTTTCTAGTTTTTTCGGTCCGAAGGAGAAGAATCACTACTGTGTCGCAGTTCGTTGCAAACCACTTTGTAGCAACAGGAAGAAGAATCTCAGCTACTACGGTGGGAAATAGTCTTCACAATGCAGTTATCACTATGCAGCTTATGCTGGGCAAGAAAACATGTTTCCTGGACCCAGCAGCAACGGGCTTCTATGCTGTTCACAGACGAGTCTAGATTTACATTGGAGAGTAATTCAGGGCATCTACTGATCTGAAGGGAACAGCGCAATAGATACCATCAATCCAAAACTGTTGAAAGACCACAGTTATGTTAGTGGTGGAATCATGGTTTGGGCAGGGATCTCGCTCGGTGGTCAAACTGACCTGCATGTGTTCCATGAAGGAACTGTGACTGGCCTGAGATATCGGGATGAGCTCCTTGATCTATATGTCCGCCTATATGCTGGTGCTATTGGTGATGACTTTTTTCCGATGGATTATAATGCACTACCTCACCGAGTTTGGATTGTTGAGGAGTATCTTGAGTATCATGGTTTGGGACGAATGGAATATCCCGCTCGATCTCCAGACCTGAATCCAATAGAACATCTTTGGGGCTATCTTGGCAGACAGATTGATGTTTAAATTCCTTCTCCAAGATCGTTACATGAACTGGAACAAGGCCTACTCTGTGTCTGGTCTTCGCTTCTTATTCCGGTGTCCAACTTAATAAACAGCATGGAAAAAGGGGGACACATTTCTTATTAGAACTCATTTTTGTATTCTTTCTCTGACATTTTACTACATAACACTGTGATGTTCTGTTCTTCTTCAAGAATGGACTTTTCCGCAAAGATTGCTTTTTTTTTGTTATAAATCGTTTTTGCAATACACTTATACAAATCTCTATGATGCATTCAATAAAAAACCATTTAATGCATTTATCGTCAAATTTTTTTTGTTTTTACATTCATTCATATGCAAATGAGACGCAAAAAGCTGGTTGTACCTTACCTTTTTGAGGCCAGTGTATATTGGAAAAAAAATAGATTTAACTTTTTCAAATTATTATTATTATTATTATTATTATTTTTTTTTTTTTTGCGCGAGAAGGAAGGGGGATGGGTCCGCAAAGTTCGTAATTTTTCTGGAGGGGGTCCGTGGAGGTGTGAAGGTTGGGAATCTCTGATTTAGGACATCCAACTGTACATCAATGAAATACAAAATTACAAAACACACTAAACACAAGATTGATGACAGTGAATCCTTGAACAAAGGACGTTTTTAGCCACCTAATATCGCTCCCAGATCGGGATATGTTTTAGAGCAGTCAGGAATGCTTGTGCGTGTGTATGTGTGTTCCTGTAGGCGTGTGTGTGAGTGTGTAGGCATGTATGCGCGTGTGTGTGTATGTATGCGAACATTTGTGTGCGCGTGTGTGTGTAGGGCATAGACGACACCGTCCAGGAATGGTCCCGCTCGCGTGGATAGTGTAGTTAGCAGTTCAGTTTTATGCTTAAGTTAATCCTTAAATGAACGCAGACGATTTGTAATCTTGGTAACGAAAATGTGTCCTCTTAAAAAATGTTAAAATAACGGCTAGACTTATTCTCGTTGTCATGGTGATCTGAAAAATCAGAGCAACATCAACATTGGTCAAGCAATTCATGATTGCTCATAAATAAGGGGCCGATGATAATTCATATTTTAACCTTAGACCTAACGAGTAATATGCACAGGAATATTAATACCGTGTTTGGCATTTTGTTCTTGAGGATTTTGTTCCATTTATTATTTTTATTTTCATGTTTTCCATGATTTATTTCCTTATTAATTTTATTTTATTCATTGAACAATCAAGATTGATTTTTGATTTGGTTTCGTCGTGGTTTGACAATTATCATTCTGTTCTAATTGTGATCAGTTGATAGTGAGTAACGCAATCCATTGCTTTAAGTGGCGATTATACCTTAGGCTTAGCGATGTTTTGATCTCTTTTGTAGATAGAGAGTCAAGTGATCAATTGCATTATTTGTCATCATTTTATTTTTTACAATACTGTTACGCGTTCGGTGCAACTTCAAACTTTCTTTAAATGACGACACAGTTCTTGAGAAAACACAGGAGATTTATTTACAACTATGTACAAGAAATATCCTTAACAACTGCTGAATTAACCATAGCAATTAGACAAATATCAATTAACACCGTAAACTCAACGGTCACACACGTATTCACATCAAAATACGCAAAAACACAGCGCAAAGGCTAATACACACTTCCAGTGGAACGTTGAAAACGAGACTCTACAGTTAGAAAACAAACTAACTGACTCCTCCAGTCTCAAGACGCCCGGCGTTTTATACCGAGCGAAGAAATATCTAGAAAATCCTTCAAAGTTCTACAAATTTCTCATATTTTCTTTTTATTCCATTCACAAATCTTATCGTTCAGAAATGCGGGACCGTATACTTCAGTTGAATGATAGGGGGTTGTATGTACATTACAAGAAACTATTTACAGGTTACATTACTAAGATAATTTTAGATGAAAGGTAATGGAATAAACGCCAAATTTAGCTAGATTACAATAAATTAATCAAATAATTACTATTTACAGAATTTGTAACAATACTAAGTATTAGAGCTCAATAGGTACATCATACCAGTTAAGGGTTAACTCCTGTTTAATATGTTTTAGCACACGTGTTGGCACCCTCTTGGGGGACCCAGTCCGCCCCTGAGTCATTGCCAATTGAGTGCTGTCTGTGTTGCCGACCTGGCTTGTACAGTTTATTCACAGTGATTGTGTTTGTTAGCGCTGTTTTGTTCTTCTTCCGTTTTTACGATGGTAAGTTTTAGTGAACAATGCAGCTGTGAAATTTTGGTTTCCTCTCGCCAAAAAAAAAAAAAAGGATATCAAAAAGCTCAGTTCAGTGAATTTTAACCGAAGATTTTGGAATGAAAAGGGATGCTACTAAGTTTGTTCCTCGGGTTTTGACTGACAATAAAAAAAAAAATGTTATATGTCGTAAGATGCTGCTCCCCGTAGTTTACTCACCTGACCTGGCTCCATACAATTTCTTCTTATTTCAGCGAATGAAAAAGGGCATGAAGGACACTGATTTGACAACATTGAAGAGAGAAAAAAAAGGAGGGAGCAGCTGGGGGTCAGCCATTCCTAAAGATGACTTTACAAATTATTTCGAACGGAAGCACCAGGGGACAATTGTATTAGTTTTAAGGGAGAGTATTTCGAAGTGTATAAGGTTGTTTTGCAAAAATCCGAAAATATGTAGCTTTAAAATTACATTTTTTTTATTTTTGTTTCATTTTGGTTACCTTTTGTGAACTACACAACGAAAAAAAATCTTAAGATCCATAATGTTTCATATTCCTTAGTTAGTATATAGTTCTCACCTTTTGAATAACAACTCTAAAAGGGGTTTGATCTAAAGTAATATTAAGCGTTTCTTAAAGTCATTTTTGGAAAAAAAAAAGGAAGTGGCAGTACGTTTTTATTTGCATATTATTTTTAAAGTAGTTATTTAATTGTGTTGTGTTTTAAAAGTGATATAGTAAAGAAGATCGCCTTGAAATGTGTGGAATGGGTCAGTTTTCCTTTGCATCTTTTAAAAGTATGGATGGTATAAAAATTTCATTCCAAGAATAAAAAAAAATACATAATACTAACCAGCAGTTGGTAGGTAAGAACCCGTCAATGGATCTCGTTGTACACCTGCATATAACTGTTCAGAACCTTCCTTAGCCTGAAGAATAAAATAAATGTTATCTTATCTGTCGAACGGAATGTGATGTGATAAAAATAGTTGTGTGGTAACTTTCAGTTTTCGAACCTTTATTTTGTAAGTAAGTTAATCGCAAATATTGAGAAGTCAAATTCATAGCATAAATAAAGAATTGACAGGTTCAGAAGTTCAAAATTTTGGTTCTTCAATCCTGTTAAGCAGTGATTTTGAAAAGTCAAATTCATGAAATAAACCAAGAACTGATGATTCAGATGATTAAAACTTTGGTTTCTCAATCCTGTTAAGCAGTCAGAATATTCAATGAAGTAAAAATTCAAAAAAAAAAAAAAAGTGCGCGCAATTAATCTTACTATTTATTTTTTGTAAGGATTTCTTTCCCTCCAATCGTCAACGATTAAAGAAGCGATAATTTTTAGCCTAAAGTATAGCCACCTGGCACCTTAAATAAATAACTAAAGCGAAAAGAGAAACACATTTTTACAGTTGTTTAAATGCCGATGTACAATAATGTATGTAAATAAGATTTAGAAGTTTTAAGAAGAGCGTCTTACGCGTATTTAATTAACAGATTTTGGTACAAACTATTCATATGAGACAGTGAGAAGCAAAATGATGTAAGTGCCAAAATTAAAAATTCGGAGATAACCAGTACAAACGGTAGGTGAAACCCTCCTCTGTTTTGTGTCACAAGATAGTACTAGTAGCCCTGGTAGGTGCTGCTATACAGCATGATTTAGAAAAAAGAAATCAATGAAAGCCTTCCTAGGGCTGCAACTTTAAATGCGTTTTATTCAAAACTGGAAAATGTCAACCGCAAAAATGAAGTACTAAACTGCGGCTCTAGTTAGATTGGCTATGACTTTAACAATGTTTCCCTGTTTTTGGGGAACTCAATGAAAAAGAAACGCGTTATTGGCACGTATTTGAGTTGGAATATTTTTTCAAAACTACTAGGAAAGTAACTCACCTCAACTCAGCGTCAATTACCCTTCCCTATTATCCGAAAGAGAGTTAAACATGGTCCAAGTCGTAACTTAACTTATCGGAGCTACACTCTAGTTGAGCTATGACCTTAACAATGTCAGGGCTGCGAAGTCGGAGTCGGGCTAATATTCGGGTAAAGGAGTAGAAGGTTTAAAATTTCAAGAGTCGGAGTCGGCTATTTTTCCTTTAAGTCAACAACTCTGCTAGTGCTTGCGGAGTCGAAATGCGATTGTTTTAGAGGTAAAGGAGTCGGAGTCGGTCCTTTTTCCTCCGACTCTGGAAAATGCTTACCTAGTTTTCGGGAAGTTCAGTGAAAAAGAAACGTGTTATTGGCGCGGATTTGAGTTGAAATATTTTGTAGAAACTACTACGAAAGTTACACAACTCAACTCACTGTCAATTGCCCTTGCCTATTACCCGAAACGGAGGCAAACATAGACTAATAAGTCGTTACCCAACTTCTCAGAGCCACACTATACCTTAAAGAGGGTTGCACGTAATTTTTACCTCCCATATAGCAACATGCTTATATATTTAATGTAAAGTACCTTACCTCTAAAATATTTTGATAGATTCCTCCTTCATTACTGTTTGTTATATATAGAGGATGGTGATTCGGGGGACTCATTCCTCCTTCTACAATGAAAGTGTAGGTCATTCCTCTTTGAACAGTCAAATGAGGAGTAGGACGACCATTTATGAACCAAACTTTATGTCCTGTGCCTGATGTGATAAAAGAGTATTTTAAGATAAAGCTAATAAATCACAATTTTATTTGAGTACTAGTTGTTGTTATACATTATAATCTGAATTAAAATTACTATTAAAAACCACAGCTATTTTTCAGTAATTTTTCTTTAATGCCTGATGAAATATGTTTTTTTTTCACTTAACTTAAGGGAACACTGTAAGCATCAATATTCGTTTGGTGTCAAATGTTTTTTTTAACTTAGTATCACTCTCAGAAATAAATTGCTCACTTTCCAGGGTTCGTTGTAAGACAAATTTCTTCATTTACGACGATTCTTTTCTCGCTGGGTCAGGAACTCAAGCATGGAACTCCGAATTTTTCGTCGATTTGACGATTTTTGCAGCATTTTTTGCAAAGCCATTTCGACTATATCGACGAACCTGTTGCGAGATTTGAGGATGCATTTCCGAGAGTGCGTATTTTGCGCTGATAATAACAGAACCTTCAATTACGAATAGACTTAATAAAGTTTCTTTTTTCTTTGGTTTTCCTTGTACTCCATTTTTATCACAGTCATTCGAGCTTTTATAGCAGTTTAAAATTTATGTACCAATGATTTTTTTAAATGAACTAGTTATTAAAATATCATGTAGTATCATTGACGCAATGAACTTCACTGACTTTTGGGGCATGAACGGAAAGTACTAGCATACGGATCAGGTGGCATTTAATTGGTTAATAAATAAATAAAACAGCATACTAGAATATATATATGTAACAACCTTTCAACAATAGCAATTCCTGATCACAAAGGAATTATGATTGTTGAAAGGTTCACAATTCCTTTTCAGTGTTTCAATGTATCCCCTTTTGAGAAAAATTGTGTCTCTATTTCAAAAAAAAAAAAAAAACTTATTAGTAGCATTATTACTTCGCACTTAGCTACAAAAAAATTTACTTTTTTTCGAAGTAAATCATAGTTTGGAGAAACAGTTCACTCGTTTTCTGAAATATATTACAATCCTAACAAAGTACTAACCAATTGCTAGCACATATTAAGAAGCTTTTCTAAAGTTAGTGTCTAAACTGACTTCAATGCAGCAATTTAAGAGACTAATTATGTTAAGATAATGTTAGGAAAAATATTTATGCGTTCAAAAATCTAACTCAGTGCACTGTTATAACTAGAGGTTACCAATGGGTGCAAATGTTCACCCTAGGGTGAAAAAATCGGTGCTTCAGGGTGCAATGGAGGCTAGAAAATGTGTTAAAGATATTTTAAACCTACTCTGCTAATCTCAGTTTTCCTGACCAAGAGCTCTAGGGTGCTAGGTAGATATTATGGTTAGGTGGTCAGCCGAACGTAAACCCCCAAGGTTTAGTTCCCAAGCACGCTTGGTACTCATTTTTATCGACCCACTGAAGGGATGAACTGCTGAGTCGATCGTGCTCATCCCGGGAATTGCGGCGCGGGAGCGTACTGAGTCACTGGGATTGGTTATGCCCTTAAAACTACTGTAAATTATCCAAAGACAATTTTTTATATGCTGGTGTTGGTACTGAAAATTATGTTACTATTAAAAGGACATAATCTTTGAACTAAACAATAAAAACGCATCATATACCAAAGGCCTAATGGGATACTGCAAAAGTTGGATATACCACATAATTATAGATACTAATATCGATGCTAATACGTCCTATTATAATTAACTATTAATGTAATTCGCTGTGAAAAATTCTTATGCATAGTTATGAATTTGAGCATCTATAGCTCATTTTCAGGAAAAAAAAATGCTTGCAATGAAGTGTTAGAATAGAGATGACAAAATAAAAAATGTCGACTTCACTTACTGGGCGATACACCCATCTGTGCTCGGAAAATTTTATCACTCGGACAATGGATAACGTTATGCTTATCAAGGCTTGACTGCAAAGTTTCCCTTGTTAGAGACGACTCAAAATCGTTTTCGTGTGTTCTAACAGCAGAGAAGATTTCCTCCTCAGGTGGAGGACAATTCCAGTTAGGTTCTCTGCCAAAATCCAAGAGTAGATTTCCTGCGAGAAAAGGAAAAAAGCACCTAAATCTTTTATTCCTTTTTAACGAAGATATAATATCATATTCAAGGGAAGAAAAAGTAAATTTAAAATAATTATTAATATGACTATTTATATGATCTACAATTTACTTGATTTGCATAATATCTTGCTCTATATACAGTAAACATTCATTTAAACCGAGCCCAATTAAACCAGACTTCGCTTAGCCCGGAAAGACATTTATATATTTTGAGTATTATCTATATTAGATGCATAAATAAAAGCGTAATAGTGTAATTTTGTAAGCCGTATTTCAAATTTTTTGTGATTCATTTCTACAATTTTCTCTTATGCCGGTTTTATATTTCATTCTCTTAAATTCAAAATAAAATATTGTTGTTTAGAGTTGTTTGTGTATGACCCTTGGCTCAATTTATAGGTTCTTTTGTTTAATCCGTACTTTCATCGATTCGGACGACTTGGATTCCATATTAATGCAGATTAATGAGGTTCTACTGTACTAAGCGAAATCCTCACAGAAGATTTATGTTCTTCTCAGTACTGTAGCGGACAGAATTTGA
Source organism: Uloborus diversus (assembly GCF_026930045.1). Lineage (NCBI taxonomy): Eukaryota > Metazoa > Arthropoda > Arachnida > Araneae > Uloboridae > Uloborus > Uloborus diversus. The sequence continues at coordinate 16,073,086 of NC_072740.1, forward strand.
GACGCGAAAATTATCTTTCTTAGTTTTAACGCTGAACTGTGTTTTCAGTTTCCACTGAGCAACGAATCTTTTGTTTAAGTATAGTGATGTAATGGCATATAATTAACATAGCTGGAGAAAGGCGCCTATGGCCAAGAAAACCTAAGTCGCCTGTTATATGTTTCTTTTCCCGAGGGACTACCATCAGGTAAGTCACCATGTGCATGTGACAGGCACGGGGGACCCTCGGGGGTGACGCAGGGGAGTGCACAAGGGGGGTGAAGGGACACCTGTTCGCCCGGGCCCAAGCTTGAAGGGGCCCGAGATTTTTAAAAGTAGTGGTGAAATATATGTTGGGATGTAGGGTAAACAATATGGAAGGGGGATCGTAAAAGTCATTTGTGACTGGCCCCAAAATTTCTGTGCACGCCCCTGGGGTGAAGTATATGTTTCCCGAGGGTAACTTACCTGGTAAGTCACCACGAGATAGGCACGGAGGACCCTCGGTGGTGATGAAGAATGTAAATTAAAAAAATCCACTAAATCTATGCATGCAACTGAAAAATTTACATAGATAAAAGACTTTAGTTGACAACATATTTTAAGTCCACAAAATAATAATTAATATTTTCGAAGAATAAATAACTAAAATTTATCTTGAAAAAGCAATCACGGAAGCTCAACTTTTCGTACTTTTGCTTTGGAAAAATTACCTATGACAGTTCAAAAAATGATTTTGGTAAGTGTATCATGCTTGGTTTATAATTAATTCGTAATGATTTTTAATAGTATTTTTACTGAAACTTACGGATTTAAGCTAAGTTACATTTAAATCGTACCTTTAGCAATAATTTGCATTTCGTTTTAACTAAATTTGATTTTCCGTACTGCAACTGGAAAGATTACGCCGAATAACAGAATATGCGAATTTCCGGAAGTATAAAACCCATTAACTTTGTCTCATTCCCTTTTTTAAAAAAATTAATCTTGCTCAATTGTTCTTAGTAGTTCGGTTGAGTCTGCCTGGTTGGCCGATAGTTTCGACCCATCGCTTTCAATGTGTATTTCTAGCTCTAAGTGTTTAGGCTATTATTTCAAGTGTAAATCGTTTAAGATGGTCACATGTTTGGTATGTTGCTACAAGTACAACCTCTTAGCCTTCTTGGAAGAAGTAGTTTTAATTCTGTGAGCAATAATTTATTAGAGAGCTTGTTTTCTGTTTATCAATATATTCATCTTGATATTTTACTTGTAAATAGATTCAGCCATAAATAACTAAATTATTTTTAACTTGGGATATTTTGATGTTGAACAGAATAATTAACAAAACTTCGTTCTCATTGGAGTTTCCGCAATTATTTAAAACACCGCTTTTATGCTGAGTCAAAATAAGTTGAGAACTATTGAGTGCTTACAACTTCACAGAAAAAAACTTTCTTTCGTGGTTATAGTTACTGGTAAATAAAGAAATATTCTTAACGAAATGATAATAGTTAGATATTATTCACACTAATCCCAAATACCAGTTTTCTGTTTATGCGAAGTGTTGTTGATGAATTAAAACTTTTTTCTTCAATTTTAAAACTTTACAATGGCGAATATTGCTGGAAAAAGCCTGTGCTAGTCACGACACACAGCATTGATTAAATTGGATCAATGTCCAGTGTCTTTAACTGGCTTAAATCTACATAATTGAGCAACTGAGGCGCAAGCTTTTAGTTCTGGACTGTTTGTCCTTGTGACTAAATTGTCACGTAATGCCTAATCATACTTTTGGTATTAAAAACTAAAAAAAATTTGGTTCACCTGAAAAATTTTAAGTCATATTTACCTCGAGTTTGAAGTCTTGGAGGACCAGCCAATCCATCATTTTGAATGGAGCCAACGGCCCATAAAATAGCTTGTGGGCCGTCCGTGTATATGTTCTGATCATATTTTTTATCATCTAGAAATGAAATATTTAATTCATGATGATAACTTTCAAGGTAATTTTTAAACAATGTAAAGCAGTTTGAGTGACGTTCTCTCCCGTCACGCATACAAAATTTAGTAATAATAATAAAAATTAGGAACAATAATAAAAATTAGGAACAATAATAAAAATTAGGAACAATAATAAAAATTAGGAACAATAATAATAATAATAATAACAGGAAAAAATAAATATTAATATAAACGAGCTGATGTGTGCATCACATGACTTCCTTTTACATCCATTTAATGTTATTTCCCCATTATTGCAATTATAATGTGATTCAGTAGTTAACTCTCTAAATACCACCAACAGTGGCCAAATTAAAACCAGATAAAAAAATTAAAAAAAATTGCCGAATTTGTTGCCAAGTGGGGAACAAAACTTGGTGACCAAAAGACTGGCGATGTATCGCCAAGTGTCCGCCAAATTATAACACCACTTGAGTTTGCATTGATATTAACAATGATTTCCCCCCAAAAGGTGCAAAAGACCTAGTAAAAACTACCTGAATTCAACCAAAAGGGGAAGTGCACAACTAGACCCCACTAGGAGTCTACGTACCAAATTTTAACTTTCTAGGACATACCGTTCTTGAGTTATGCGACATACATACGCACATACAGACGTACATAGAGACGTCACGAGAAAACTCGTAATTATCTCGGTAATCGTCAAAATGAATATTATGGACTTCTTTACATTCTTAGGTATCCATGCACGTGTGGTGGCGTCGAAAAAAAAAAAAAAAAAACTCTCAACATTCATTCGGGGTAGCAAATGGAAATTAAGGTCGATTTTTGAGTAAAAAAATTTTTGCGAATATAATACTTCCTTTTTTGCAAAAGGAAGTATAAAGACAAACGAGGCATTTTTTTTATGTAGGATTAATAATACGAGTTTTAAGTTTGTGCTCCGTAATTCAAAGTGAGATAAAATGTACACACTGATAGGTTGAAAAATTACGTTAGCTTGCTAAAAGCAAAACTTTGAAATTTCGAGGTAAAGGCTTCAAAAAACTTATTTGTACACTCAGAAATTTTATCGCATTCTGGAAAGAAAAAATTAAAACTGCTATTAAATAACTAGTTTTGCTGTTGGATGTTCTGTGTTCAATGGGCAGCCGCATTTATGCAATTACCACAGTTTAAAATATTTCAATGCTTTCTAACAATGTATAAATCAGTCAGAACGAGATATTTTACTTTGATCAAAGATTTTAAATTTGCGACTGACTTGCGACTTTAAATGTATGGCGCAACATCATGACATGTTCTTCCCGAGTCGGAAAATTTACCGCTTTTTAAATTTTGACATGAAAAAGAAAAGAAATATTTAGACAGTTCGAGAATGCTCAAAATTTTTACTTCCTTTTACAAAAAAGAAAGTATTTTATTCGCGAAAAATTTTTCACCCAAAAATCGGCCTTAATTTCCATTTTGCCCACCCCCCAATGAATGTTGAGTTCTTTTTTTTCCACTCGACCACACGTGGAAAAGTGCCAAAGACGTATACACACGCGAAATATCCATTTTGACGATTCCCGAGTTAATTACAACGAGTTTTCTCGTGATGTCTGTATGTACGCCTTTCAAGAACGGTATGTCCTAGAAACTTGAAATTTGGTACGTAGACTCCTAGGGGGTCTAGTAGTGGACCTCCCCTTTTGGTTGCATTCGGGTGTTTCTAAAGGGGTCTTTTGTCCCTTTTTGGGGAGAAATCATTGTTAATTTCGATGTAAACTCAAGTGGTGTTATAATTTGGCGAAGACTTGGCGATATATCGCCAGTCTTCTTGTCACCAAGTTTTGTAGCCAACTTGGCGACATATTTGACATTTTTCTTTTTTTTAATTTTTTTTTATCTGGTTTCAATTTGGCCACTGTTGGTGATATTTAGAGAGTAAACTATTGAATCACATTTGAATTGCCAATTGAAATGACATTTAATGGAAGTAAAAGGAAGTCATGTGATGCACACATCAGCTCGTTATATTTCAGAAAATAGCATAAAAACCATCATGAAGTTTTTTTTTTTTTTTTTTATGAAAACCGACTACGAAAAGGAATGTCTACACAGTATACTTCCCGTTAAATTTTGGTAAAACTGGGGCGCATGTTAACTTTGTTCAAAATAAATAAAATGTTAGACATTTTCATTTGTGACCCTTTTTTTGATGTCTCTTAAGTATATAGTATTTTTTCTCCTTTTGTTAGCACTCTTAAAGAAAGCTATTTCAATAATTCAATGAACTGTTCAACATTAAAAAGATGAATTATAAATCACCAATAGCAGGAGCGAAATGAAAGCAGAAGTTATTCAGCTTTCATTGAAGTTAAAAACTTTAACTCCATTTCCACAAATTCAGTTCCAAAAATTTCCATCTTTCTTTCACACGACATCTTCTCATCCACTAATACACTAATCCTTCAGTGTCAACTTAAGGTCATGGTTTAAATCAGTGACATTATTCTGCGATTGGCAACCGCATTAATGAACTGATCTTTAATAGAAAACAAAAGGGATAATACTCATATTATAATTATTCTACCGCGTTACTGCACATCTAGGAGTGCAATATAAACGAGTTAATGCCTCAATACCACGTGATGAAATCAAGTAGAAACGAGTTAGAAACAACAGCAGCATTTCCGTAGTGTGACTCTGATAAGGTGAGGCATGACTTTGGCAAAAGGTACTTTTTGGAGTTATTGGGAAGGTTGATGGTTGAGACGCTGAGTTGAGTTGGGCTTTCGTAGTAGCTTCGCGAAGGTATTCCAATGAGTTAGAAACAATGAGAGTAATTCCATAGTGTGACTCTGATAAGTTGAGTCATAACCTTGACAATGGTACTTTTGGAGGATATATGGGAAGGTTGGTTGACGCTGAGTTGAGTTGGGCTTTCGTAGTAGCTTTGCGAAGGTATTCCAACTCAATTCCGCGCCAGTAGCGCGTCCCTTTTTCACTGAGCTCCCCAAAAAGAAGTAAACATTATCAAGGTCACGCATCAAGTTCTCAGAGCCGCACTATATGTCGATTGTAGTTACTCTATTGCCTTGAGAAGAGAGTTTACATTAGTTGTAAACAATTGAGATTATATTTTATTTTATTTTCGCTTCGAGTCTAATTAACAATATTGATTTTTTATTTATGTATTTATTTATTTATACTTTTTGCGCTGTGTTATGTATTTGTTTACTCTTTAGTTTAAGTTTCCAATGTTCTAACGTTTCAAACTACTGTTAAAAATATAACACAGCAGTCAGCCTGACTCTGAGAGGTTGAATTCTAATCCGCTGAGACTTAAACGATTCCATTTACTAAAATTAGAGAGAGGAAAACCAGTTTGTGTGAGTGAGATAACAATTGTTGACGTTGTACCAAATTAGGAAGTTTTCTTCTTTCAACCCAATCGTAAGTGAGCTCCTCCAAGGTCAAGCATCAAGTTACCGGAGCCAAACTATACGCTCAGTCCCTATCAATCCCAGTCATTTTATTCTAATGTTTTTGAAAATTGTGCATTTTAAACATTTTGTGGGAAAATAAACGGTTTGAAATGAAATACTGTCGACACTATTGAGAACCAAGTGGTAAGAAATAAAGAGTTGCAAATTTACCTGTTGAAAGATGACGTTTGAAAGTAATAATTGTTGTCTTATTTAACCTGATAGCATCTAATAGCGTTAGGTTGTCTTCAGATCCTTCCCGCAAAACATCGGGACACATTCCATATCCATTTTCACACTGAAAACATGACATTTTATTAAGTATTTTAAAATTCCCCTTTTCCTACAAAACACGAATTTACCTTCCACTCGTACGAATCTACCTTTTCCATATTTTCCAGAAAATAATCCACAGCGTGGCCTCTTGAGTCGAGCCAAGCAACAACAGCATCGGATGCATCAAATCTAGTTTCCGTGTCATCTTTGCTTAAACCCAAAGCCATGTATTCAGATGAATCTAAAAAAAAATGTGAAAGAAAAAAAAAAAAAGAACAATGAACTTCCTCATCACACTTTTAAAGTGAAAAAAAAAAAATTAATAAAAATTAATTTGAATTTTTGGCATCTTGAATTCAAATTATGTTTTTCGCAATCACGAGCGTGTGTGTTTGTGTAGGCGCATGTGTGTGGGTGCGTGGGGGCGTAAGTGTATGTATGCATGTGTGTGAGTGTTGTGTACGTGCGTGTGCGTGTAGGTGTTCGTGTGTGTGTAGGCGTTCGTGTGTGTGTGTAGGCGTTCGTGTGTGTGTGTGTAGGCGTTCGTGTGTGTGTGTCGGCGTTCGTGTGTGTGTAGGCGTTCGTGTGTGTATGTGTGTGTGTAGGCGTTCGTGTGTGTGGGACATGGACGCCACCGCCCAGCAAAAGTGGATTCCGGGGGACAGTGGTCAGGACCAGCCGCGCCGCCGCCGGTGGACGGTGGTGCTGCAGGCCTGGTCCAAGCTGAAAAAGGCACGGACGCCAAAAACGGTCAAGTGAGAACAATAAGCAATCGTGATTGCTCAAAAAAACTGAACATTTTTATGCAGTAGGCTGGAAAACCAGAAAACAAGTAAAATATTAAACCGGACTTCGCTTAATCCGGACATCTATTTAGATGTCCGGTAAAAATAGTATAATAAAAGGCGCGTTAGAGAAATGAAGTATTTTTGTAGGCCGTGTTTTTGTTTTTCTAATGTATTGTAATTTTCTCTGATGCAGTTTTAGATTTCATCCTCATGAATTCAAAATACAATTTTTATTCTGTACAGCAGGTTTGTTTACGTACTTTTGCTCAATTTATAGGCTATTTTTTAAATCCAATCCTTCATTAATTCGGATAACCTGAATCCCATATTGGATGATGAGGTTTTTACTGTAATTATGTTTTAACAGATTAAATGTATGACAATTATTGCATGTTTGCCAACATATATATTCGATAGGTGGATTTTTCTGAGTTTTTTTTTTTTTTTTTTGCGTGGAGGACCACTAAATCAAAGGTATACGCAGCGAAGATCTACACAGCAGCACAAAAATAGAAAAAAAAAAAAACACATTTTTGGTTGCTTATATATCTTTTGTGCCACCCAAAAAAGGTAGAGCCTATGCTTATTCTTAGAAAGGAATCACATTTAAATGCATTATTTGCATCGTGTATTTATATGATATCTCTCTCTCTTTCTCTCTCTCTATATATATACATATATACACGTAAATATATATATATATATATATACACACACACACACACACACACACACACACATATATATATATATATATATATATATATATAAATAATGCCCTGAACGCCGCTCCAGTACTGAAATAAAAAACATCTTCTTCAACATTTGGTGGCCTTAAAAAGTTCTGTGTTAATCATCTTGGTAATCTCAACTGCGGAAGAGAAATTTGCATATATGCAGTTGGAATATAGTGCTAGAATTTCCTTTCATATTGTTTTGACAAAATGTTGCTTAAAATATACTAATTACAGTTATTTAAAAGGAATTCAGTAATCATGAGGATCTTACCTATGTTTCCAACAAGTCGTATGGTGATTTCATCTCCAGTGATAAGCCATCTCACTTCCAATCCCAAATTATCGTTTAGCATTTCGCAATTAAATTTTCCCTAAAATAAAATCAAAACTTCAAAAAAAAAAAAAAAAAAGCTTCATGCAGCCCCTATTTTTTCAATGTAATAATACTTTATTACGTACTTAAAATAAGCGTTTGATATTTTTTAGAAAGTAAAGTAAAATTCTTTTCAATCTTTTGTATAAAAATATCATGATTCTTCAGTACTTTTGTATCTTGATGTGATTTTGTTTGTTTTCGTCCTTCTAGTCAAAGCTTGGGTACTTAAAAGTAGGACATAAACCTTTAGACTCTAACTAGAGAGACAATAATTATATAAATATAGGAGAGACTGGGTACACAGTTTAGAAATGCAGGTTTAAGTTGATACAACTTCTCTAATTTTCAAGTAGGTGCACTGTTAAAAGTTCAGGAAACTTTTATGGTAAATATTACTATAAAATAGAGTGTTTATAGTATAGAAAAAACGGACAGTAAATTGTACCGAAAAGAACAAACGATTGCAGCGCCAATTGATACACCACGCGACTTACAGTGCGAATCAGATAAGAGAGTAGCATACGATATAGTGCCTAGAAAGAGCACTATACTCTTTCTAGGCACTATACCTACCAGGATTCAATCCCCTCGCTCGATGTGCATCAACTAGTATGGTCGTCAGTAAAGCGTCAGCACTAATGTTTTCCCAAAACTTTAGTGTTTATATTCATTAAGCTTGGCATAACCTTTTTCGAGTTTGAGTGACATTCACTCAGAATTTAGTTGTGTGTGGCACTCACCTCAAGAAATAGCTATTTGGTGCGTATTTTAAAATTTTGTATTTCAATAACTTTGATTTTTTACTTTTTTATATCTTACAAACTTTTGATCATTTATTGCATAATGCTCTGTGCTACTTACCGTTTCAAGCTCTTCTTGAGTGGTTAATGTGCGTGGGGACGGGGGCACTTTGAGATCTTGAGGTATCCTCACTGATCCATAATCATCTATATCTTCTGCACTAAATACACTCAAAATGGTGTAATCGGATACAGAATGTCCGTCAGGCAGGGTAATAACAGCTATTTTATTCTTTTGAGCTTCTAAAGCAGCATCACTGAAAAATCAAGAGTTACTATTGTGTAAGCCTAAAAACGTAAACGTGGTTGTTTCAAAGTTTGAAAATTTAATTTTAAATTGAAAAAAAAAAAAAAAAACATCTTCAAAAACACACAGGAACTAAAAAGCAAAAAAATAATTGGTCGCATTTACATACGATTTCATACCCAAACCTATAAAGCAAATTTATTTCACTTTTCTAGTACAAAAATAAACTAAACACCCAATTATAAAATAAACACTGATTTTAATTACTATACAATAAAGTATTTGTATTCCTAATTAATTTTATACGATTTATTAATTTTTAAATACCTTTTGAAGTCGGTGCCTCCTATAAACTACTACCTGACTACCCACCGAATCCTGAATTAAACCACAATTTACATAAACACGAAATCAGTAATTAAAACTATAAAACTAGTCAGTGAAAAATGTAGTGTTGATTGATATGTTTTAAGAAAGAAGACTCAACTTCACAAGTGATTTTTTTCCCTTTTTTCATGTTTTTATGTCACTCAAATTGAAATAGAACTTTAAACTGAAAGGAAGGAGTCGCCTATTGACCATCCATTCCGTTTTTTGAGGAAGTGTCTAGACTTTTTCAAACATAATTTGAGGCAGTGAGAAGCAAATTGGTGTAAGTGCCAAAATTAAAAATTTGTAGAGAACCATAACAAACGGTAGGTGAACCTCTCCTCTGTTTTGGTGCAAGTGATAGCATTAGTAGTAGGGTTTCCAATCCCGTGCCGAATTCAATCCCGCGGGATTTCGGGACTGAAAGGAGCCAATCCCGCGGGATTGACTTTATTCTTCTAAAAATTGAATTTTAATGTCAGTATGAAAATTTGTGCTTTTTGGGAAGGACTACTTTTTTTACTTGAATTATGTAGTAGTTTTATCGAATTCCGTACATTAATTGTAGAGCATTACAAAGTCAGATCCCAAATAGCAATTATCGTTGCGGTCGGTTTTACCTACATTCATAATTGTGGACGTTTAACAACAGATCCCCTTAACTATGTCATCTTCTAAAATAGATTTTTCTTTTCTTATGCTTGGTTTTTGCTAAAGAACTGCAAATTTCGGACAAAAAAGATGCCCATTGAATATGTGTTTTGCTGTATCCAATTTAATTTGCATTAAAAACATCGTTGTTGCGTCATTAACGTCGGTAACTGTATCAGTATCAGTGCATTTGATTTATTACAACAAAGGATGAATGCTGCTTGGTTTCACCAAGTCACAGTCTCAGTAAATGTTATTGAATAACTTCTCTAACCTCTCACTTTAAAGAGACATGCAAAAACTTGAGACACTCAACTTATTGTACTTTCATGCGAGTCATCCTGTGTTTCACCTAAGTTTTTGTTATGTCTTTTATAGTCATGACGAACATATAAATAATGTCAGGTTTTTCATTGCTTTCGACTTTGGAGAAAAATGTAGTGCACTTTTTACTTCCTTTTACAAAAAAGGAAGTATTGTATTCGCGAAAAAAATTTCACTCAAAAATCGTCCTTAATTTCCATTTTACTCACCCCCGAATGAATGTTGAGTTTTTTTTTCAACCCGACCACACGTGCATATATGCCTAGGAACGGACAGACACCCGAAATATCCATTTTGACGATCCCCGAGTTAATTACAACGAGTTTTCTCCTGACGTCTGTATGTACGTATGTATGTGTGTATGTATGTCGCATAACTCAAGAACGGAATACCCTAGAAAGTTGAAATTTGGTAAGTAGACTCCTAGTGGGGTCTAGTTGTGCACCTCCCTTTTTGGTTGCATTCGGATGCCCTAAAGGGGGTCTTTTGCCCCTTTTGGGGGGGGGGGAAATCATTGTTAATTTCGATAACTCAAGTGATGCTATAATTTGGCGGACACTTGGCGATATATCGCCAAGTTTTGTTGCCAACTTGGCGACAAATGTGACGTTTTTTTTTTTTTTTTTTTTTTTTTTTTAAATCTGGTTTCAGTTTAGCCATTGCTGTGCTATTTAGAGAGTAAACTATTGAATCACATTAAAACTGCCAATAATGAGAAAATGACATTATATTGGAGTAAAAGGAAGTCATGTGATGCACACATCAGCTCGTTTAAGTTAAAAGTTTTGAGTGCGTTCCACAAGCTTGCAGAAGTGCTCCAACATTGCATTCAGGCTACCCCAGCGGGATTTGTGATACACTTTCTCCATTTTTGGTAATGCGTAATTTTCTGGATTTAAAATTTTAGTGATGGTTTTTAAAAACGTGTATAAAATCTACGCATTTTCTGAATTACTTAGCTTATGAAAACTGAAACCTCGGATGAAAATACCAATTCACTCTCAGAAAAATATGCTACATTTTTATTCTGTTCTTAAATAGTAAATTCACCGTTCATCGTTTTTCTTGCTCTTTTTGCAGATATACAGGGAAAATGAATCAAATTTCAGATGATGCTTTTAAAAATAGTCGTTTTATGAGCGGCAAAAGTTGAAAAATGTTTCCAAGGAAAAAATGTGAGGGAACTGGAAATTCCGCTAAAAAATCATCCGGGATACCGCGGGATTCGGGATCGGGATTTCGGCATTGGAAACCCTAATTAGTAGTCATGGTAGGTGTTGCTATACAGCATGATTTAGAAAAACTTTCCAATGAAAGACTACCTAGAGAGGAACTTCAAACCCGTTTTACTCAAAACTTGAAAACGTCCACTTACATCATCCCTTTGCTTCTATTTGCCTCATTTGATCAGTGATGATATTAAAATCCAGTAATCTAAAGTAAAAAATAAAACTTCAAAAAGCACAAATTGCAGATTACTGCAGACATGTGTTTCGGCGATACAAGGAACGCCTTTTTCAATGAAAAAAGTAATGAGCTTATGGATGAAAAGACATCCGACAAAAGTGTGTCTGCAGTAATTTTCGATTTGTGCTTTTTGACGTTGTTTTTTCTTACTTTACTTTTCAGCACAAAGGTATTTATTTATCTTATCCAATAATATATTCAACTTTCCGGAACAAAAGTCAGCTTAAGGGGCACCACCCTTCCCCTTATCTCCGTTGACCCTCAATTTTTGGTGCACCAGTAGCATATGCATCACGGCTTCACTCTATTTTACAAAATCATGAGATAATTTTACTCACATTCTGAAACAAAACGGTTGCACTGCATTTCAAAAGAAAAGCATAGTAATATTTGGATGCCTAACTTGCCAAATCGATTAACTCCACTTAAAAAAAAACATCCTCATTTCTGCTTTAATAGTGCTTAATCAATGCTTAGAATAGGAATTTATATTAAACTTTTGGTTTAGTACATTTCTGATCCTGCGATGGCAGAAAATGTAACACGAGGGCCCATCCACTCCCATAGATAACACTATCTTCATCACTTTTCTCGACTTTTTGTTTTATGGAGTTAATCGATTTGGCAAATGAAGCAGCCATTTATTAATCCCATAGCATGTTTTACTCACTATATTTAGAGCTATATTCAAGAACTCATCTTTAGCACTTCAGCTTCATTATTGAGCTTTAGGTAAAGATTTAAATTTCACATTCAATTTACAAGAGTGAGAACAGGCAGCATTCAACTCTATTATTTTAGCACGACCAGTCTGTGGCATAGTGTGCGGCACTAAAAAAAAAATCCCATGTATGCAGCAAAAGTTACTGGCACCACGTCTGCCATAGCCTAGTTGCTAATTTCACAAGGTGTTGTTTCTGGCAAGTGCTGTGAATATTACAGCACATTGCTGTAAATTTCTCAAACTGCTGCTTAAAAAAAAAAAAAAAGAGCGAGAACGTGCAAAAGTTTAGCTCCCGTTACGCATTATAACAGCAACTTTATTGATACAGATTTGCATGGAAGAATTTCGCTTCGAAGAAGAGAACGTTCATTTCCAGCGACTGTGGGAGTCGAACCCACCATCTTAAGCGTATCAAGCCAACGCTCGGAGCACTTAACAAATGAGAACTCTGGATCACAGATGGCGCCATCAGTATTTACTCACGTACATGTTGTTAGATTTGACAGCAGCAGCACGAAGTGCTTTGGGACCATTCATTAATTACGTAAGGATGATTTTGGAAATTTCTGACACCCCCCCCCCCCTATGTAAAGGTACGTAAGCTTTTTCAAACTTCTCTCCCCTATTCTTACGTAAGATTTCAATTCGTCTTTCAAAACAATAATATATTTTTACAAAAGGATCAGTTACATTAAATTTCTATTTTGACGTAAATCAAAGATTATTATTTTCTAAAATATATTATATTATGCAATACTAATTAAAAATAAAACAAGCCATACATAGTACGATTCTTTCATTATATTTCGCACTATTCATTCTTTGTAAAACAAGTAAAAAACTACTCATCCTAATACGTTTTTTACCTTCCAGATGCAAATGAAATATGATCTCTGTCAAACGACTTGACCGGGAGATTTTTAATACAAAATATCGAATTGGAAAATATCACGTAAGAATAGGTTTCAGCACTCTCCGTCACAAAGTAAGGGTATGTAGAAATTTTTCTAACCCCCCTCCCTCTTGAGACCCTTGCGTAATTAATGAACGGCCCCTTTCAGATAAGTTTACAGCTGTGTGATTGGAAAAGTACAGCAAAAGTTGTGGTAAATATTACAGCATTTTTTTTTTTTTTTTGCAGTGTGCATCTCTATTAGCATACAAATCAATGTGCAATCCTTCCTTTTCACGAGTAGCGCAGTGATTTGTACGAATCAAGATTTGCCTCGAAGAGGAAGGGTTGCGCTTTGATCTGTCTACTAGTCGAAAGATACCAATACACGACCCCTGTTTCGAAAATTCAATCCGACTGATTTAAACTTCGTATTTATAAATAAAAACCAGAATAAGATTTAAATCAGAAAGAAAAATTATTCACGCCAGCAAATATGATTTAACACATTTACTACGTTTGAACAAAGTTTGCTAGGCTGTGAATATGATTAATTTTATTAATATATTCATGAAAACAAGTTCAATCCTTTGGTATAGAATAATAATTTATGAATGATATTTTTTTACCTGCCACCTTCTTCTCTGAGACGAATGCCACCCATATTAGGTTTTAACCCTCTGGATACCCACCAAACAGCTCCTAAAAGAGAATATTTTGCACTTATCACGAATATAAAAAAAAGTTGTACTTTTAAAACAGTATTCTTGAATAAAAAAACAAACATCGGATCAAATACTGTTTCAAATCCTGTTGGTCATAACAGTGCAATACGGAAGTTTTTAGTTTTTTGATTTTCATTTAATTGGTTGAATGACATCGGTTATGTGACGAAAAGTCACACATGTGCTTCTCTCGCTTTCTTTCTCGTTGTCCATGGTTTGCGTGTACTAAGTTGAGTACAGATGTTGGTTATCAACAGAGCAAACACGTGTGTGTAATCAACGCATTTCGTGTGTAGTTTAGTGTTCTCGTTGTTCATAGTCTATTTTCTTCATTGAAATATACACTTTTGTTGTAAATATGCCTGAAACGTCTTAGTCGGGACTCAATCCGGGGTCCGAAGCTTAGCGCTCTGCCGATTGGGCCACTGGGATTTTCAATCAGAATGTGCTGTGCGCAATATTAGCGTACAAAAAGGAAAATTTCTCTTTTTACCAGACTGCGGCAAAGTCAAAAGGAGGGGTTATGATCTTAGGAGTCTATGTATGTTGTATTTATGTATGTTCCACCGTAGCGCCTAAATTATTGATCTGATTTTGATGAATAAGGTGTCAATCGAGTCGTTATTATAGCCAAGGTAACAAAGGCTACATTTTAACCGACTTCAACAATACTGCCGTTTTTTCCCTTAGTAATTATGTAGATACAACTTTTATACCTTAGTAAAGCAGCATATTTAATAATGTAGCAGTTTATTGTAACTGAGTATTAAAATTAATTTATCTTTGAATAGTTGATATAGGTCGATAATAAAAACTAATAAAACTTTGCATAAATGTTCAAGTAAACCTCATTCAGATTTTTCTATTTAAATTTTTATTTAAAATGCAAAAATTCTTAAAAATGAACTGCATGTAAAATATCCATATCTAATTCTTTTATGCAAAAAAAAGCATTTCATTCCACAGCCAATTATATTTTTGTTTAAGTATCGTCTGCTATCAAAATTATCTTCATACTCAGTAAAAATGAATCTAGAAAATAAAATATTATAAATGATAGCATCAACATATTCTTTTAATATAAAGAACGGAAAATGATTATGGTTTACAGTTTTAAATGTCCAAACTTTTGAAAATGGAAATTTTCAGAAGGCAGATTCTGTTAGATTTGTATTAACAAAATAAAGCGACAGCAAAACCCAAATAAAGCAGATATTTACAGTATTATTTAATGATACATTAAGGGCGTTCTACTAAGCTATTTTTGTCGTAACTGTGCAGTTACCCCTAAAAATCACTAGTAATAGTCACTTACGGTGAAATTAACCTAGTATATGAAAAGGTATTGAAAAAAAAAAATTTGTCGTAACTACATTCATTAATTTTAAATAAAGACTTTTGCAAAAATACGCTCTTACGTAGGTTAGATAAGTTATTTACAAAACGACTACCGCGATTTGAATATTTAATAATAAAATCATACATCAAAGAAACGAGTTGTAAAACTTTAATCATCAATTTCTCATTTTGAGCTGTACTGCAGATACCACATCTGTGCTTAGCACGGCAGAATAGCAAGGAACGATTTTTTGATTATTTTTAATATTTTAGCAGTCTTTGTATTTACGTATGTTCTACCGTAGTGCCTAAACTATGTATCCAATTTTTATGAATAAGGTGTGAATCGATTTGCTATTATGGTCCGAGTAATATAGGCTGCATTTTAACCGACTTCAATAATAGAGTCGATTTTTCCTCGTAAATCTCGATTTTAACCGCTTTTTTTTAGCGCGAGTTTTAATTAAATTTATTAATAACCCGAGTAAGGGAAAAAATGTAAGAAACAAGTTAGGCGTTGATTACTATTATAGTCTTATTAAGTAAGATAAATCTTTTATAACAAAAGAATTCCATTAGTTAAAGATATGTAACAGCAAATAAATTAAATTTGCCATTCTTGTAGGTATATCGAACTAAAATGCTTGCTTGTTAAGTGTGTATTACTCACGCAATTGTTTTGTTGTTTATCACAGGTTAAAACGGAAAATTAAAAATAAAAATGTTTCAAAAACCTAAACACGACTTCGGCGAAAAACACTAAAAGGTAAGAAACAAGCTAGATGCTGTTTGATATCATCATCTTACTGAGCAAAACAAGTTATTTGATATGTTAGATACTCCTATTTATTTAGTTCTACTGAAATCCTGTGTCACTCTCACACTAATAATTTTATAGTTCAATTCAAATGCCGTTGTCGTGCGTTGTCAACTATAGTTTTTTTTTTTTAATCAACGCACGAGTACAGCATTTGAATTGAATTATAATTTTATTAATGTGAGAGTGACAGAGGCTTTCAATAGAACTAAACAAATAGGAATATCTAACATATCAAATGACTTGTTTTACTCAATAAGACGATGATATCAAACAACACCTACCTTGTTTCTTACCTTTTAGTGTTTTTTGCCGTAGTCGGATTTCAGTTTTTTATTTATATTTTTTTAGAAATAACGAAAAAGATTATGCACAGTGACACATATGTATGTAGTTTTAATTAAATAAATGAAAGATAAACCCAATCTATGCTATTCAAAAGTAATTGATGAATAATTAAAATGTTCCCCTGTAATACAGAATTTTCACTTTTGTCCTGTGTCTTTACGACACACCAAGTTTTTTTTTCCTTTTTTTTTTTTTCTTTTCTTTTTTTTTTGGAATTTGCTCAGTAACTATGTCATTTTCTCCAAAGTACAGTCTATTTTAAGATGAACATAGAAATGTAATAAGAGATCAAAACGTATTTTCAAAACACTCTCCGAAGTTTCATTTTATGAAAAATATTCAAGAAAGAAAAATATTTGATGAAGAATAAATGAAGGAAAATTAAGTCTCATAATTATTAGCACAGACTTAAAAGTAAAAAGACTTTTAGTAACTAATAACTTACTACTTTCATTTTGAGCACAATGAAAATAGCTTCCTATTGTTACAATTATTCTAGTTTAGTGAGAATCTAGAATCATTATTCCTAAAGGGAAAAAATTGCTTCAAAGGCATTTATACTGAATGTTACTAAATAGTCTATGGTTTACCAGAAATATATCTTAATACATTATAGATTTATAATAATACAGCACTTTTTTTCTTCTAAATTTAGAACTTTTTTTGAAACTTATAATCTTTTTTTTTCCAAAAATTTCAAAAATTTTGTTTTTAAGCAAAGTCAAAGCGGAGATAACTAAAAGGGAAATACAAATACTAAGATTGTTGAAAATAATGTTTCTACGTTGAAAGTTATATTTCCGAATGGGAGAAAACTTACGAAATACGCTTTACGTAGTTCACACTAGGATCAACGAACCGTAAACTCTTCGCTATCGAGAAAAGTTTAAAAGCAACAAACGTTGCTTTTAAACTTGATTTGGCTAAATACGTTTAGCCAAAAAACTAACGAAAACAACGTCTACAAAATTTACTTGTAAACTCGTATAAGCAATACGGCAGAAGGGTGGGAATGAAAAGAACTTCGATAATAGAATCCTCTAGTTTTTTAAAAGGCGCAATTATGAAAACAAATAACATCATCGACGTAGCCTTTGTAGGTTATTTGACTGAGCATTTACAAAAACTACATAACTAAAGAATTATTAATCCAGTAAATTCAAAGTATTGCTTAATTAAAGCTGTCATGGAAAGAATCTTTAGGAATAAGCGTTACGGCGGGGAAGCTGCAGGTACACGATAACATCTTAGGATATGAAAATAAGTCACTTTTTGCTTTTTCGAGCGAGAATTTCAGAAAATTATTACAAATCCGGGGGGGGGGGGGTCATGGCGCATACTGCCCCATTAAAATTTTTAGGGGGGTTGTTTTCAGGGGTATTTTTTACTTTTCGGGGGGAGGGGTCCTTCACGATATTTAGGGGAGGTGCGCCCTTGCCCTTAGGAGTGTGGGGATCCCTGACAAATCAATGCTTCATTTTCGGAGCTTGGCATTGATGAATTTTAGTTCTGTGAATCCCTTAATAATATTCAAATGTCAAAATAGAAATGTTTCACAAGTAGAAACTTTCCTACAAGTTAAAAAATATGTTTAATTACATGAAAATTTGAGTTCCTACTGCTTATTTCATTTAAAATATAAATAGTTTCCGTTTGCTTTCAGAAAATTTATCGAATTATATCTAAGAAATTTATTAAACAAAAACCAACAGGTTGTTGGTTTTTGTTTCACACGAAATGTTTCATTACTGAAAACACAATACGATTCAACGCAAACAAATTCACACGAAATGTTTCATTACTGAAAAAAGCTGCAGCATTTTTTTCATAAATTCTGAAAACTCATTGGCTCAATTATAAATGCATCTCAATGGTGTATTTTTATATTTTCCACTTTCTCCTAACATTATCAAAATCCTCTTAATTGCTTTCGCTGCGTTTGACCCAACTGTTAAGTCTATCAACATGTTCACTTGATAAAGAGATATTCACACAATCCTTACAGAGAATCTGGGCACTGTGCTGATCGACGTTCAGTTTTTCGGTCACACGAGGTCAACTATTTAACGGCACCACTGGTTGGCTTTGACCTAAAACTTCCTTCCGTACTCAGGAGTCCCTCCCACGCGACTCACCTTTCATTCTCTTGTTGAGGAAGGTTATTCAGAACTCTTTAAAATTCGACCACAAACACAAGAAACCGCAGATTGTTAATATGGTGACACATATGACACACATTCACTTTTGACACACCCTGGGGTTATAATAACCTGACTTTAGCATTAAATCTAAGTATCTGTCGAATGGATTTTCTTGGTTTCGCTTTCGATTTCCGGTCGGACAAGAAGGATTCCCTAATTTCCAGAGGCATGTAGGTTAATTGAAAGCGGGAAAATATAATGAACCTTTTATAGTGTCTTTCGAATAAATAAGCATTTTTTCGTCACATCAAACACTCAATGTCTAAACACTAAATCAGAGCATTTACGTAGTCGATTGCTCAGAAATAAACTTGTAAATCTTTGTTAACAATAAAGCAGAGCATTCGGATATGTTTCTGGATGTCTGCAGGGCCCGACTAACTGAACGTGAGGTCCAAGGTCCACAATGCTTTGGAGGCCCCCTTTGCATTCTATCATTTTGAGTCAACGCAAAACAATCTTAAAATAATTTTACCATTTACTAAAAGAGGATTAACAGTATTTAAAAGAGGTATGTCTTCAATTAATAAATCATTAATTTTTGGTATTTTCAGAAAAATACATGATTTTTTAATGCTTTGCATAAGTTTTTGAAACACTTGAGGCCCCTTAGAAAGATGGGGCCCCAGGCCCAGGCCCAGTTGGCCTATGCGGTTATCGGGCCCTGGATGTCTGGATGTATGTATGTCTGTCTTTGATTCGCCTAGCGCTGAAATCGTTCGGTCGATTTCCATAAAATTTGGTGCACAGTTAGGAGCACAGGGGTGCGCTCCTCAAAGAGGTTTTCTTTTTCTAAAATTCGGTTTTGTTCTTTCAAATTTCAATTTTGAAAAATGAAATTGTGTCAAATTGTTCTTTCTGTGTAAGAAAATGATGTTATAGTTTCTAATTTGGAAAGCCCTTAAAAAAAAATTCCCAATCGAACAATTTCCTTATGTTCCGAAACTTAAATCGTCTAAGCTAACTTGAAAAGGAGTTATAAATATTTTAAGATAGTAAAACTAATATTTAAAAAAAAAAGACTAATATTTAAAAGAGAATTTAAAAGAATTTTCGTATTGCCTGAGCGGTACGGGAGTTATAATCAATATAAAAAGTAACCCACAAGAAAAATTAATTCAATTGAAATATTTTCCCAGTAAAATCTGCTTAAAAATATCTTATTGCATATTTTCTTTTCTTTTAAATTATTTGAGATCATTTTAAGAAATAAAAGTCTCGATTGTGTTTGCACACTATTTTGACTGTCCATGATTGAAATGTATTTTTTCTTTCGGATAAAAGGGGATTTTTTCTTCTTTCTAATTGCGATGAGAGTTTTGAGGGACTCATGTCGCTCTTCTAAATAGTTCGCTTTTATTCACCAGAAATGAACTTGGAGCTTAGATTAAATTATGTGTGCCTAAATGCACATTTTAATTAGAACAAAAAATTCAGGGGTGAGGAGGAGCATTTTTCCTAATTTTGTCCGTAGTTCTGAGAGTGATATTTTTCATTATCATTACGAGAATCCTATTTATTTTTTGTGCACATTTTGGTCGATATCTTTTTTTCCAGATAAAGATATTTGTATTCTGATCTAGGTGTATTTTAATGAAATTATTTTTCGTTCTGCGGTGGCGGAGTTTCATTTTGTTTTAATTGTAATATGTATTTTAATTGAATTTTTTTTTTTTTGGAGAGGAAGGTAAGAAATTGATATGTTCGTTTTAATGATGTCATGATCGTTTTAATTGATATGCACAATTTTAATTTAAATTTTTTTGTTCGGGAAGAGGCTTTGAGAGAAAATTTTGACTTTAACGGATATTTTTTATTCCTTCATGAAATACGTTTGGAGCTCAGGTCAAATTATGTAGGGTCATTCCATAGAAATGTCAACCTCAACCTCAGAAATTTTTTTTCCACAAAGCCTTAATTGTGACCTATCATTTCATTCAGCATACTTCCTAGTACATAAATCCAATAACAGTTTGCAAGAATTTCATTCGGTGTTTTTCTTATGGATGTAAACGTGCGAGGTAGTAGAAAAGGCTTAGCATGTGCAAAAAACATGCGTCTACGTTTTCTTGTGTAATGTAAAGATTTTTGCAAATTTTTAAAAGTACTATATTTATTCTAAATGATTAGATGTTGGCCCAATAAAATTGACTGTTCTTTTTGCGTACATTATAAGATAAGTATTTTAATTAGTTCGGTTATTTCACTGAAAATATTTGAGTTACGTTAGTCACGAAAATGTACTATTTTCTCCTTAAAAACTAAACCAGATGATTGAACCAAACAGCACTTGGAATTTTCTTACATCTGTGTCACATCTACTTAAAAAGGACAAAATATTTATTTTAGTATCAGTAGATATAAAATAATTAGTGTGACTAACGTAACATTTGAACTGTGACTAACGTAACAGTTTGCATGGGACTAACGAAACATTTTAAAAATGACTGCTAATATTTGAAACTTATTTAATTTAATGTACATTTTCATGAACAATTTTGAATATGTAGGCATTCTATATTGATTAAAAATATAAAGGGTGAAAAATACTAGTAATATTAAATTGTAGACCTTCTGTGTACTTAGAAAAATACTCTTTTAAAGGTCTTTAAAAAGATACTTCCAATTTAAAGAATTATTAAAAAAGAAAAAAGGGGAGTAAAACAAAATGAGTACTCTGCTGAATGTGCATTCAACACAAGAATCCAAGCTTAAGAATTAAGATAATAGAAATACAGTCTTAACAAAAAGGAGAACGTCTCTATTTTTTAGAAAATACATCTCCACCTATTATTAAAATGAAGTAATGGCTGCTCGTTGGAAAACATTTGAAGATGTTACATGATACAGTGACAATAAGCGCTGCTGCCATATGTTTCAGAAAATGCAAGAATGATCATTTAGAAATTCAAACATTTGAGGTGATATCTGGAATTAAAAGGCATTCTGCAAAAACGTTCGATTTTTTTTTTTTCAATATTACATTTTAATTCAAAAGATGCACAACACTATTCGTTTGATGAATCAATAAACCTTAAAAAATAATATGCCATTGAAAAGTACTACGGAGTTTCTTATGACGATAACTAGTATACGGCAGAATACTAGAATTCGGTGAAACTATCAACTTGCTTAAAGTTAATTTTTTAAAAAAGAAATACTTAGAATTAATTACCCCAAAATGATGTTATTCAGTTTGTAAAAGCAGTTTTTTTTATTTGTTTATTTTTTTTTCGCACATTCAAATTGAGTTAATTGAACTGAAAACTTCCATTCAATTAATTACACTAATATAGAAAAAACGTAAAGAAAGAACCATAATGCAACACAAAGAAGGTTCCTAAAAAGTGCAAAAGTAATATAAGAGCAAGAGATTAATTACAAAAAGTTTTTTATATGCATTCATTGCTTGTTATTCGATGGTTACGTTAGTCACACACAGTTTTTCGTAAAAGTATCATTAAAGGCCAAAAAAGATTCATCTGTAATAAATCTGTAGTACATTTTTAAAAATAGATTATTTACCTCTTACAAATATATCGGCCAATTTTAAATGTCTGCGTAAGTTTCAGAAAAATTTGCCTCGTAACATAAGCATTGTTTCTCAGGGTTGCAAAAATGTTACGTTAGTCACGATGGCTTTTTCGGTGAAAAAGCACCTGCCAGCGCTTATTTTGCTTCAAATTCTCGGTAGAAATGCAAAATAGTCACCTTGTACATTTTAAATCTGCATATTAAACCAAAACACATTTATTTTTACTCCCGGTGTAAGTAAAAAGAGTTTGAAAATCAGTTGCGAATGTTACGTTAGTCACTGTGGAATGACCCTGTATTTGAAATTGATTCTTTTTTACTTCGGGGAGCGCAGGACAGATATTTCCACTAACTTAAAAGACTTCTTTTGAACTAATAGCACAGGTATCGGGTAGATACAACTAGTATAAAAAACAAAGAGAAATTTGCAGCTGTTTTTATTTTTTCATGCAGTGTTCCTCCAATATTTTACGCATGCATAGTGTCGGACAAAAAAAAAAAAAAAAAAAAAAAAAAAAAACTACATCTCTTGCAAAAATTCACATCCCAAAGACCATGCATTTAGGGGAATAGCAACAAATGGAAAAAAAAACATAAAAGGTTTTTGGATCATAATTCTGCGTAAATAACTGGAAATAAGCTATAAATTTCAGCAATTAGTGAATTAGTTTACTTACTACGCACAATAACTTAATAGATTTTCACAAAAGCAACATATATTCATGTCTATATTAGCATTTCATTCAAAAATATAACTTTTGTTCGCTTGTTTTTGGCTCATAACATGCAGAGTTTTCTGTCAATTTTTACCAAATTTTCAAAGCACTTGAAAGTATACAAGGGAATCATTACATTAAAACTTGCAATAAAAACTTTGAAAATTTTATGAAATATGAACATTTAAAGCAATAAATTTCTTTCTGCGCATGCGCGAAAGATAGCAATTTATAACTTTCAAACTTTCGTGGCCAAATAGGTTTGGAAACTTACAATATATATATATATATATATATATATATATATATATATATATATATATATATATATATATATATATATATATATATATATATATAAGATCATAAAAACGTAAAAATACATTGGCGACCTAATGATCTGTACAAATATCAATCGCTCTAATAACTAGGCCAGTACCTAGAGAATTGCACAACAAAACGGCAAAGTAAGAAAGTTTTAATACTTGATTCTACACATTTAAAACTCATTATTTCTGGTAGAACTTATATACGAATTGAACTTTTTTAAGTTTTATGCTGCGAATCAATTAAATAAAAATCCTTTTACTGTACCTTTACCAGATCCATCATAGCTGAAGTCTGGAATTAAAAAGGTTTGTGTATCCAATACCAAAATATCTCCGGAAGAGACTCCTTTCTTTGTATTCACCAAAGGTCCAATCACTACTGGTCGTGGAGGTACAAGACTTTTGGGAAAAATTAAAGTTCCAAAGCTTGTCTGGATTAAAAAGACAAAAAATAAGATTAAGGATGCAAAATAAATATCAACAATATAGAATTGCAGCAAAAATGCAATTAGTGTGTTGAAATTGTTTTTCAGATCATTTGTTTAAAGCCAAATTTTCATCTAAAAATGTTTAGTTTAGTAAACAGCGACTGGCAAGATATTTTGCAGTTTTGCTTTTACCAGATTTGGGCTCGGGAGGGATTAAAATTAGCAGATTTACAGTAGAGACCTGTACAAGACAGAAAGAAAGAATATCCAGCTTGGGGGTTGGATTAAATTTATTAAAACCTTTTGCGCATTACTATGTATGGTTTTAACAATATTCCATACATTTTTAATAAAAAAATACCCACATTTGGGACATGGAATTCTTCAACTTGTTCAAATTTGGATTTTTTAAAGCAACTCAAAGTCAACCAATTCAGTGATTAACATTGTGTTTTTATAAGGGTCAGATACTCATCTTCATAGCACTAAAAGTAGTTCAAATAATGTTCCTGTATCAATCAATAAATTATATTAATTGCGGTAAAGGTAGACACATTTACACTAGCTCAAAAAGTTTCACTATTAAAATTCAATTATTGATTCATACATTTGTTGCTTCAAAGGCAGTAATATATTGACTGAACTATAAAAAAGGGCGAAGAACGAAACTGCTTATTAGCTATTTTGCTAAATCGAAATCAAAGAATTTGATTATTATTTATTTTTTTGAATGAATGATTAACAGGTAGCAATAATAAATGTTGACTTCCGTTTGAAACACTTATAAGAACGCTTATTCTCCCAGAATTAAATCTAATTGAAGGAAGGTCACTTGATCATTTGACCTATTTTTAGTTTTTTTTTTATAAATATTTTATTAACTTATTAATTAAAAAAAACAGCATTCTGTTAGACTGAATACTTTTAAATGTGTAACATAAGATCATATGATTCCATTGATTCAAATAAAAGTTATAAGCTCCAATAAAAGAGGGGATCGATTGTAACCACTGTCTTCTAAAGTTTCACATCACATTGACACAGTTTCATCTACAAGCAATATTTATTTGGGTTATTTTTCTCTCTAATCATCTTTAATTATTTCACTTCCGATATCAAACATTTTTGTTAACAATATCCTTTGAACAATAACTAATAAGAAAAAAGGCTATGTTTAGATTGTGAATCGCTCATCATACTTATAAGACTGTGAAATAAAAACTTAGAAAAGTGAACATTGTAAAAATATTGTATATAACTTACAGAGTGCTTTTTGCTCCAAACTGATAGCCAATGAATATCATTAACTTTCTTCCCCTCTGGTAAACGCAGTATCAAATCCTGATTATTATACTGGGATAATGGTTGAAATCTAAAAGAAAAAATAACTTGAATTCAAAGCATTTTTGTGAATAAAGTAATTTAAAATTAAAAAAAAGGGGTTAGGTGCGCTCATGTATGTGCAATCGAAATTGTCAAACTTAAATTCATATTGTATATTTTTAGTATATGTCATGCGTAAAATGAGGTAAGGTTACACAAAATTTTTTTAGTGTAGACCTATGCATATGAGTGTAAAGTAAAGTAACTATAGTAGCTAGTTAAAAGTATAGAAATATAAGGGGGCTTTGAAACCTAAGTTAAATTAAATGTCTATGTTGGCATCTGAAATTTCAACGATTGTAACTAAGAGGGATGAGTTAAGGAACAAAAATACAGTATGAAAGTGCCTCGAAGTGAATAAAGAAATATGATAATCGTCTACATCCTTAGTTGGTTGTGAACAAATGTTAGGAAGTCATTTCTATAGAGACTATTGAGAGAAATCATTTTAATTCTTTCACTTGATCCTAAACAATTACTATTTTGGTACGGTTCGACAAAAGGTGAGCGCATGAGTGGAGAAAACCGACGAATTAAACTGGTATTTTTGAAAAAAAAAAAAAAAATGCTTATATCTTCGTGAATACAAATGATACTTTCACGGGAATCGATAAAAAAACTGTGCATAGTATGAACCGCAATTTTTCAAATTTACAGCTTATGCCCAACTTTTTATGATGAAGGATGATCAAAAGCCTTTTCTCTTTGTTTCTTCAATTTGTTTCTGATTCTCTGAATGCATGTGTGATTTATGTTTTATTGGAAAATGTCAGCCGAAGAATAACTATTATGTGAGAAATGTTTCAGAATACCTAGTTTTTTGAGAGAATCGTAAAAAAGTGAATTTTTGAAATTGTTCCAATCCTTTTGGTTGTATAGTGTAAATTTGAAGTTTCTATGGGAACATCAGAAATATCGCTAATATTTCCAAATTGGCAGTGAATTTGCTTCTCGTTTTAGCACAAAATTTTGGCAAGATATTTCTTAAACGTTGCCAATTGGTAGCCAATTTGCAATGTTCTTTCAGTTCTATTATTTTCATTTTAACAGTTTGGTTCATGTTGAAATTTCACCTTTATCGAGCCAAAAGTTAAAAATCATTAGTTGTTCATGTTAGTTACGCCTCTCTTTTTGTCACATGTTTTATTCACTCTTGTGACTTTTTAGTCTGAACTCATTACATTTCTTTAATGTAATTATTCTTAATAGAATTTAAAACAAGCCATACTTTAAGCAATTTCATATAAAAGTTAAGATCTATTTTAAGATACAAATACGCAATACAAATCAAAATCTCACTTTGCCATGTGTCGAAATAAAGTTTCGTCCTTTAACTTTTTTGATACACGTACACACACAGTAAAATATTTAATTAATAATATCCCCTTTGGGTCAAAAAGTGTAACTTTTCTGTCACAAGCCTTTTACAGAAAAAACTTTAAGGAACATTTCATTTAACAATGCTTTTTAATTTCATCAAAAATATATCTATCTAAATCTGCCAACATCTTTATTTTAGTATATTTTTGGGTCACAATGTGTAAATTCTCACCTCCGTGGCATGTCACACACCTTGTTTGACTGTTTATGTTGCTTAATAACTTGATTAATTAAAAGTATATATATATATATATATATATATATATATATATATATATATATATATATATATATATATATATATATATATATATATATATATATATATATATTATTCCTTTCACAAGAGTTTCAAATACTAATTGTTTAAGTATATTTAATTTTTTAGTATTGTGCTTTAGTTCGTTTTTTTAGGATAAGTAGTCATGTCACACAAAAAAATCTCACCTCCGTTACCTAAACACAAAATGCCATTCCTGTTTAACACGTGGCAGTAATAACATCAAATTTTATTTTTTCATAATACAAAGGAGCCCCCTTGTTTATTTTCAGCCATAAAGAAGTTCTGAGATTTTTGTCGAAAAACAAGGAGACAGATTTTGTTCGAAAAACTAAGCGAGGTTATTGTGATTTTTCTCCTCCGTGAACTTTAATTTCAGGGATGTAAATTAATGTAAAAAAAGAAGTGAACGTGTTTTCATATGTTTAACATGTGCAGATTGTAGCAACGAAGAAAGAACATATTTCCCTGAAAAATGTATCCATTAGGCCTATATTAATGGAAAATTCCTCACCTCCGTGAATCTCACCTCCGTGACAGACCTTATCAAAATCATTATTTCTGAGATGAAAATAAATGATGGAGGAGAAATATCAATCTTAGGCATTTTACCACAATTATAAATTTCCAGTATATTCTCAAAATTACTAAATACTGTTTTTTAACACTCACTTGAATTAAAAGGATAACTACTAAAAGAGAGCTTAGTATTAGATTCCCACTAATGATTAAAATAACTCATTGTTTGCACAATTAACAAAATTACTACTCTGATATTACATTGGCCTCGATTTTTAAACATTATTATTTTTTCTTTTTATTTATTTCCGTGAACAAGGGATTTATTATTATTATTTTTTTATTATTTATTAGAAAAATAATTGGAAATTAGCTGGGCTATTGTTTATGGTTATTTCTGGTAGGTAACACTTTCATGTAAGAATGAAAAAAAAGAAAACAAAAGGTTTCGAAATTGAAAATTATTTGCGTTCAAAAGTTACGTTTTCTGGAGAATGACCCATTTACGTCTGTGTATACGAAACATAAAACAAGTAGTCCGTTGTATCTTACGTGATTAAAAGTACATAAAAAAGACTAAAAGCTAATATCTTATATTTTTTATCTTTCACTTCACTACATTATACGCTTAATACAGTGCACCAGTTCAGACTCAACTTTTAAAACTAATCATAAAATTTTTAAAAGTATTAATTTTGTTCATAAATTGATAGAAATCTGAACCAGCATTAAGAGAAGTAATTTTTAAAACTATAAAGTTGGTATTAATATTAAGTTGGTATTAATGAGCTGGAATTTCATGAACTGTACTTTTTTTTAGCACAAGATGGTCTTTTAGGAACAATGTTTAAAAACTAATTAACTGAAGTATAAGCAATAAAATTAATTTACGTCCCACACATGTAAAGCAATATCGTGTGGAGGGAGGGGATTTTTATGTTTTAAAACAAATAAACCTTTTTTTACTTTTTAGCATACAGAAACACTGAAAATTTTTAAATTGTACTTTGAATTTTGATACTTAAACCAAATTTACCCTGTTTCAAATACTAAATGCAATTTAATCAGTGTTATTCCATCACCTAAATTTAGATCTTATGAATAATTTTGGATATAAAAGACAAGCTAACACTTGCATATGAAATGCTCTGTTTTGGAAGCATTTTCTTTTGACCAAACTCAGAATACTACAAACTTTCAATCTGTGTCTTCTGGAGAAAATTTTAATAGTTTCTCGCTTTTTAGCGAACGAGAAATCTGTGTACAGACGTAATATAACCGGTAGTTCTCGTCGTTGTAAAATATTTGCAGGAAAACCTACACATTTGACTTAGTAGGCAACCTGAAAGCGCAGAGCTATTATAATTCTACAACTTCCTTAATAGTGAATGCTACAGCAGGGGTGCCCACCTGGGGGGTCATGGCGCAGACTGCGCCATTGAAATTTTTAAGGGGGGTGTTTAGAGGGGTATTTGTCTCCTTTTTTGGGAGGCTCTTGTTCTTGGTGGGGTCTTCCCGAAATTTAGGGGGCCCTTGCTATTGGGGGGGGGCACCCCTGGCTACAGACAGCAAGCTTTGTGTGAGTAACTCAATAACTCACAACTGAAACCACGGAATTTCTTACGTGAACCAGTTTCTAAGAAATCAGTCGTTTATCTACATAACTATCCTTCCTTAGTAAAAGTAAAAGTAATTTAAACAACCTTTTAAATGCACTAATAATGTGCTAAAAATTGCAAAATGTGGAATCTTTTACGAATTTGTACATTTATAATGTTTAATTAACGTTCATTTTTTACTACGAATATATTTATTTATTTCTTATCACTCCTGGATTTTCCAAAACACAAAATTATTTATTTCGCAAAAAATTCTGAGCTAGAGGTAACGTAAATAGAAAATTTGTTTTCTTGTTATTTGAAGCGTTTATACAACCAAGTTGATTATTCAATGCTTGTTTTATTGAATTATTTGTTTAATCAACTGTTTAAGAGTCACTGTACATTACAACATCACAATTTGAGACCATTTACTAATTTGAAATTGCTAAATTTATACGTATTTAAATCCAAGCATTGAGATATAAGTATTAAGTACTAATACTAAGTTTTGAAAATGCTCCTTTTTTTCCATTACTATTTAATTTTTAGAAATGTTTTCACTGACGTCACTTTCAAGCATAGAATAATTCGTAAAACACCAGATCATCATCAAAATCTTTTATTATAGTGTACCTTTAAACTTAACACCAGTACGCCATCTTACGGTAACCCCACGTGCATAAAAATGTTTAGTAAGAATGTGCGGTTCTGAAACAGCACATTTTTCAGTAGTAGTCTGAATAAACAGTGAAGTCATTTTATCGTTAATTATGATTTTTATCTCCCGACGAAAAAAGACTGAGTTTATGAGCTTAACATGTGAACAGACAGTATAAAGCTTTTACTCTGATTTGTTCCTGTCCAGCTAACATTAGGAGAGAGGTAAAGGGAGAAATGTTCAATTCGAATCACTCTTCTCCTCAGCAAATTTTATTACATTGTGAGCTTAACTATTTAGGTGATAGTCATTTCTCTGCTCATAAATATTATTACTACATTTGAGTCGATAATTTTGGAAATGTCCTAAGCCCCATTTTCTTTAAAGGAACTTAAGCCTTAATTTAAATCATTGATTCATTTCCTGTCAGTCATTACCACGCTGCAATAATAAAAACTTAGTCAAATATAAGTAAAGTTGTATTTAACGCGAACGTTCTCTGCTGGCTTTTTTTTCTTGAAAAAAGTGAACATGGATTGCAAGAAAAAAAAAATGTGACCAGTACTTTTCTATTACTTTTATAAACATGTTATTAATTTTATAACTACACATTATGAATTTTATAATGTACTAGAGTCAGTTCGGGTAAATGGAAACAAAATTTCAATATTTGAACTTTAGATCCGTTCATATCTTTTGGATGAATTAAGACAAAAAAAATTCAGCATTGTGTCCAAGTCCAAGATCACACTCTCTGAGAGTATTTGGGTATGAAAAGTTTAACTTTATGACTGTTTGATAGGGAATGAAATCATGTTTTCTTTCCAGCATATTTCCTTTTACTCCAGAAACTATGCGGTAAATAAAAACACTTATTTCTCCAGAAGTGTGATGTAGGTAGATAATCAAATTATACACTATTATTTAAGAAGTTTGAGAAGTTATATCCCTACAATAATCAATCTGTGGCCTATAAGTCACATGCGATACACTGAACTCTCCAAATGTACTCTAAATTCATTTAAAAAGAAAAATCTTGTAAAAAATTAAACTACAGTCGACTCCCGCTACAACGCGATCCGACTTACGCGAAATGGCTATAACTCGAAGTTTTTATGAGTAACGAATTTTATAGCTAACGCGAATTTTTCGCCCACAACATGATTTTTTTTTATAAGGAAGTATCAGCTTCGTTATTGGCTACTAAATATTGATTTCGTGAATGTTATTACGTCTCTTTGAGCATCACTGACAGCCAAAGTTCCCACGCCTAACTAGTCTAGTGCATTAAATAACCATAATGGCACTTTAGTGTCACCTTCATCTAAAGTTTGAAAATGTGAAGAAAAAGAAAGTTTCTGATAAAAAGATTAAAAAGGCTAAGATTCTCGATATGCTTGAACAATTACAAAACGTCGAAGATAACGCGACAATAAGTATGAGTGAATCTTCCATATGTACAATTAAAAGTCAAAACAAAAAGATGTCCGTAAAAGTATAGAACTTAGTTTCAATATTGAAGCTTGCAGAGCAGTCTAGCAAAGTAAAAATTATGAAAATGTAAGCTACGCGAGCTCTTGCATTGTGGATAATTAAAAAGATCAGGTAGAGGAGATGTAGCCAGAAATTGAAACGTTTTAAATAAAAGGTGAAGCGTATTTAAAAATGTATTAGATAAGAATAACGATCTGATCTTGGAGCATAAATCATCACTAGTATCCTCATTTTTTAACTCGTAAATATTGCTACTATATCTACTGTGCAGTACTATTCTGTGCATCATTTTAATTTTATTGCATGCAGTGCGTACCGTGTTGTTTTATTTTATATCTTTTATTCCCATTGGTCATTCATTTTGTGCATCTTAAGTATTTCATGTTGAATAACAGTTTTTTATTTTTTAAATACAGTAAAAGTTCAGTTCTTCATAGAAGAAATTGTAATGGCTAAGGAATGCTTTAGAGCAGTTTGAGGGGTGTTTATAAGTGCCTAAAAGTATTTGGTATGATTAAAAAAAATTATATGCATATATTTTTCCACAACGCGAAATTTCAACTTACGCGAGGAGTCTTGGAACGCATCTCTCGCGTAAGTCGGGACTCGACTATACGCAAAACTTGTGTAAAATAGGCGGAAAAGTGTGAAGTTGCATCAAAATTTAATCTTCCAAAAACGTAGGACAAAACTTATTTTTTTCCATTTACCCCATAATACAGTATTTTTGGGGTAAATAGAACACCTAACCAGCACATCAAAAAATGTCTGGGAAGGTGAAATTCATAAATAAATGCCCATCCACATGACAAGTAAATCTATTTGAAACCAGTAGTTTCTCGTAGTTTTATACCTACTGGAGAGGAAAATGTATGATCTGAGAACTTTAAAGAACTACTTTTTTCACAGAGTCATCTTCGAACAATGATGGCAATTGCACAATTGCTTGAAAACATGCGGAATCCTTAGATCCTCTTCTATACGCTACCGAATCTTCACTCGCCAATAATTTAGTTTCACAAATTTCCACAAGTGGGGTAATAGAATTGGTTTCCCCCACTCACCCCATGTTTCCTGTCACCCAAGCTGTCCCTACTTGATATGCGAGAATCAAGAAAATCCTCTATCATCCTGCCCAATTTTAAAGATACAGTCGAACTCGCTTATAACGAACCCCGATTTAACGAGAACCCGGATGTAGCGAAGAAATCAGAAATACTTGGTTGGTACAATGTTAACTTTATATGAACATAACTCGGTTTTAACGAGCAAATCCCGCTTAAAGCGAGCAATATTTTTGTGATTCGTAAAATTTCTGTTGACTTCCAGCTCTGCTTAGTCTTTTTTGGTAAAATTTCTTTAACATTTCAAAGGAGTAAAGAAACATTTAAAAATTATATATGCGTACATGTGTATTCCTCAAAAACAATGACATAAAATAGAGACATTCAAACAGTTCAAAGTGAAGTGCCCAATTTATTTCGAACTGTAGTGATTTATTTTAATAAAAGCAACTGTGATGAATTTTTAAGATTTTTTTCCCACGAACTCTCTTTTTACTAGCACTCGTTTATAACGATAGTAGTGAAAACATTTCAGTTTTTTTTAACCATTCAAACACTAAATACTTACAGAACAAAATCATATTTATTGCTATTCGAAAGCGATAGCTATTACTTTTAAAAACAAATTCCCTGCTTTCAGTTTTGAATCGTTAGTTCAATATCTCATTATTTCCCTTACACTAGCGTATTATGAAAGTAAAAGCTTTAGTACTTTTTGCGCAAGTCATTAATCTGATATATGTCTTCCTATTCCCTGTTAAAACATCCTTATTATTAAATTTACCTTTCTTAAATAGACTTCAGTTGTTACAAAAGTAATGATAAGTAGATAAAAAAAGAAAAAACACTCAAGAATAACAAAAAGCGCTTCGAGCGAACCGGAACCTATGTTAAGCTTTATAATGATTTCGTAGAAAAGGGATAATTATCGTTTGCTACACAAACCTAAATAAAGGTATTTACGATCTTACTTCGATACGCATTGTTGAGTTTGAGAATTATTACTGAAATACTGATATGATATTTTTAAATGCTCATTATATTTGTTAGTCGTATGTTTATGTTTCAAACCTTTGTTTCAAAATAGTTATGTATTTTGGAGAAATCATTATCCGCTGAAGAGGTTTTTTTTTTTAAGAAAAGAGTTTGAGATAAACAATGTTTATTAAATATCCCTCCAAATGTAATTGTCCATGAAACAAAAGGAAAATATATCAATATCCTTTTTTAATAGGAAAGAAAAGCGTTATGTATTATCTTATATGGCTATTACTTTTGAGTTGAATACACTAAATGAGAGCTTTTCGTAAGAAAAAATCATAGAACCGTCATGATGAATGTATTTTGAAACTTATGGGAGTGGTATGGCATGAGAGTCAAGAAAAAGTGTTTAAGACACAAAACGAAGTTATCCTTTTTTTTTCCTCACACGAGCCGTATCGTAACTAACAAGTAAGAACGAATAGCATTGAAAAGCAATGAGAGATTTTTTTCTTTTTCAATGTTAAACTTTTAGTCGAACTCTTAAATGACAATAAAAAATGCATGCATGAATTTACGGCTATAAAAAAATCTTTTTTTTTAAACTCAAAATATGTTTTGGATGAAACTCATCCGAGTGAAGTCAACGAATCAAGTCTTCACCAGAACGACTCATTCAGAAACTCACATCTTTATAGCATTGGAAAAGAAGTTTTCTGTAACCACAAAGCACGTAATTTATACTAATATTTGCGCGTTCAGTGCGACATTTTTTATGCATTATTCCCGTACCAATGCCTTATTTCCGTACTCTTTACTTCTTAGTACAAAAACTTATCCCAGTTTCTTATTATGTGGCTGTAGTTAGCTATAATTACAAAAATTTGCCACCTTCAGTTTGCTCTTTGTATATGACATAGTTTATAAAAAGCTTGAAAAACCGCAAAGATGACACATAGAAAAAATATCTTGACATAGGTTGATTTGAAGCTTGGACCTTTTCAGGAAATTCCAAATATGTTATCATTTTCAAACCTACATCAATCAAGAACATATGTAGGTTGTCTTAAGATTACGGTTAAAACAAAAATGATTAGTGATTTGCCTTACTTCAGCGACTACTTACCACTTTGGCAGGTTCCCTGCTTTTGAAAAAAAAAAAGGGCATGTACCAGTAAAGTTTCTAAACTTTCATACCTTTTTGTTTTAGCTGCACTGCTTCAATTTAAACCTTTACTAACTTTGAGCATTTTACTTGAAATACTTTAATTTTTACTTACTTTTCTCTAAATGGTGCAATCTAGGAATAAATGAACAGTCAAGTGTCTAATTCATAAATATAATTCACTGAAACAAATGGCAGAACAACTATCATGAAATTATTGTTTTTCATTCGATAGAACAAAGTTGACATCAGATTTTTACATTTGTCTCTTTGATGCAGTTTATCAAAAGAAAAACATTTATTTTATCGATACTTAACCGTAAAATAAACTGTGTCACAAATAATATGAATCGGTTTTGTATTAAAAAGTACACCCAACTACAATTGCGTAAACGTAGTCAAAGACTACATGAAATTAACTAACGGTATCATAATTATCACTACTCGACTTACTTTAAATGGAAGTAGTTACACAGTATCAAAACCCACAGCAAAGATACAACATATAGTAGATAAAATGAAAAATTATTAAAAATACTTTGTACTAAAATATGCGCAAAATGTTGAAAAGGGAGAAAAAAAACCAATATAAATGAAACAAAAAAAAAAAAAGTACGAAGAAAATAATGCGGCGTTAATCTTGACAATTTGTGCTTCATTGAAGTTGTGTTACATTTTATTTAAATCGTAGGATTTTCATTAGTTTTTTTCCAAAAGTGAGTTAAATATCTGCTTAGGTTAACTTATACTTCAGCAAAACTCTTCTATTTTCAATGCTATTTCGAGGGCAATTAGTTAATAAAAACTGGCATTTACTGTTCTGCCCGGTGACTCATTCTGCCCTAACTCACAAAAACCATACTAAAATTGCATTACATTTTCATTTGGAATAGCTAATTACAATAAAAAGGAATGACTATTAAAACTAAAAATATTTCACAATACATACGAAGCCTTATGATTTGGAATGATAAATCCAGTGGTGTCGGGCCTGATCGAGTTTCCAGACCAAAAGACAGCATCTGAAAGAGGAAAAAACAATCTTACTTCACAAAACAACAAAAACTAATAAAAGCCAATTAGCACCGTCTTGAATGGAAGTGAAAATGCAACTCAAGGTTTGGTACACTATAATTACATCACAATTTAACTCTTTTTAAATAAAATAATGCAATAAAAGCGCATTAACGGAGCTTTTAAGAAAAAGGACGGAGGCAACTCAAGGCAAAATGTAAAATAATGCCTTGAGAAATACGTTTTTAAGTTCGGTAATTATTAAAGATTATTAACAACTAGAAAATCGCCCGTCAAGATATGACGGGTGAAAATTGCTTCTACATTTGAACGAAGCCATTGTGCCTGTTTAGTGATATTTAGACAGTTGAAATGTTGATCCTAACTCCAGTAGATTAACCCTAAACTCCAGTAGCTTTCATTGTTGATCATTATTTCGTTTCTTCATTCCCCTGAAATGAGTCTTACCAGTAAAACAGTTGAGTTACCGGATCGAGTTCAGCCTTGTCCCCTGCATTTTAAACGTGATCATAACATATAATCAATTATCATGTCGTGGCGCGCTTTTGATTGTTGATGACGTCAGGAGTGTTACTCGATCATTGGCTATTATATATACGAGGGTGCTCAGAAAGCACTCACAGCACTTTTCATGCTTAAAACACTTCTCATTTTAAAAAATGGGAAACATAAGCTACGGAGTTTTTCTTATATTAGCGCTGCGCGGCAAGAAAAAAAAAAAAAATGCTTCTAACATTATTCCTGCTGATTGTTATGTAAAATGACTCCCTGAATCCTATTTCCCCCACCACCCACAACTTTTTTGGAGACAGATAGCCCCCCTTTTCAGTTTTCTACAGTTTGATAGCCGTTATTTTGATTTGCAAGGGCATTATTTTATTAATCAACATTCTTCTAACCTGCTAGAGAAGTGAAGAAGGGAGACTTAGGAGAGTGCGCCCCTCCTCCCTAAATATTTAAAAAATCACCAAAACCTATCTTTTGTTTCTGTGGTATTTGCCACAATTTTTTCACTCTATCTCGGGGCAAAACCAAAGCATCGACCTCACTCCTACTAGTCCTATATACCCGATTTTTTTTTTCCAGTACTACTTCTTATCGGCTATCTCTAACTGGAAAATTTACGAATTCACACCCTGTTTGGAATCCATTCTTGCACTTCAATTTCGTATTGTAGTCATAATTGATTACAATGCAAAATAAAAGTACATTAAAAAAATTAACACATATTTCTTCACGACATATTTGATATAAAGCTCCACAATAATAAATTTATCCAATTTACTTTTTTCCATGATTAGAAATTCTTGGCCATTTAGCAAAAATTTTATAACTCGATAAAACACCAAGATATAGAAATTTTTCAGCCTAGTAATTAAACATTGGTCAAAACAAGCTACGCCAAGTACGGATTCCTAATCCATACCGTTAACATAAAACGTAAATTGCTGTTAATTTCTTAAATATATATATTTTTTACTACGTGAAGTTTTATATTATTTTTAACAATTCGATAAGTTTTAATTTTAACGTTAGAAAGAAATTCAATCTTTTTATCTTAACAATAATCAATATCGCTAAAAATTATTCCTTTTAATCAGAAAATTGCTGAGCTTCTGAGTATTTATTTGTTTATGTTTTATTTGCTTTTTTGTTCATTTTTTTTCCCAAGAAAGAAAAGAGTTGTTGAAAAAAAAAATATTTCTTAATGAACTCATTATTGGCAAAAGTTAAAGATTGGTGGATTGAATCTAAGTGAAGTGACTTCATTTACTTTCCATGAAATAGAAATAGATGCAAACGATTGATGATTTTTGAGATGAAAAAAAAGAAAAAGATTTTCATTCTCTAAAATTTTAATGCACACATTTTTTTTTATCTTTTATTTTATTTTATTTTATTTTTACTACGAGAAGATTGATTGTAATACACAACATTGCCGAAAGAAAATGTTTGATTTTAGCGACTTTCTTCTTTTTGACTGTGTAAAGAGCATTATAAATGAGTCGATCGACTTCATATAAACTTGGCACAATTACATGCTATACATATTCTGCTATAAATTAAGAGCCCTTTTACAGTATTGTACTGCTTTTAATTCGCTTATTGATTTATTTTATCTTCTCAGCTTCGAGCTATGATAACTAAAGGTATTTCTGCTGAGATTTCATTCTACACATTTCCCTACGTTAATAAAAATGTGCTTGGCATTAAGTTTTCTCTGCTGAATAATTCGACAGTACAGAAATGTAACTTGGTGATAGCTGGAGAAAACGAATTTAATATATTGTTTACACAATGTGAAATTGTTTTTAGTTTTATTAAAAGATATTTTTCGTTTTGATATGTATCTATGTAATATATTAATAGGCACCACCATCTAAGCTTACGTATGGTATTTAGGCTTAAATACATGAAAAACACTTCGTATTATGTTTAAAAAAATTTCAAAAAGAAAATACGTAAATAAATAATAATAAAAATACGTATAAAAAAAAAAAAGAAAAAAAGAAAACGTCTCTTATTTTCGTTGCCCCTACTAATACACCTTTCAAAAGAAGTAACAGTGGTTTAAAAACAAAGTACTCATTAAAAAATAAATTAAGACTTGTTTTGAAGAAAAACATCAACAATTTGTACGTTTTTAGTACAAATTATTTAATTGACGAGGCAGTGAGAAGCAAAGGGATGTAAGTTGACATGTTCATGTTTTGAGTAAAATGCGTTTAAAGATAACGTCCTAGTTCGGCTTTCATTGATTTTTTTTTACTGAATCATGCTGTACAGCAGAACCTATCAAGGCTACTAGTACTCTCTCTTGCCCCAAGACAGAGGAGAGGTTTCCCTACTTTTTGTACTGGTTATCTCCAAAATTTTAATTTTGCATTTCATTTTTAACCTTGTAAACAAGAGTCACTAAATTATTTTTTTTCTTTGCGCGGAAGCACGAGACACATTTAATGCAACACATCCGTATTTCTCCGTGTTTGCTTCCAGAAAAGCATTTGTTGCATATATGACACTTTCCACCATCGTCACTTTCTTTGTTTTCACTCAAATCTTGGTATGGGACGAAAATAGGAACATCCTATCTGCCACTATGGCGGCATCTGCCCTTCGTGAATGACACCAACCATGTCAAAACACTCAGATCATTCAGTTTATGGCTTACCTTAAGAATATATGTCAAATACCACAAACTAAACGTATTATAAATAAAACAAAGAAGAGCATTTACAAAACGTGTTCCAAACAATCACATTTACAAAAATCAGGAAAAGTGCTTCCAAAAACGGCAACGCAGCGGACAAGATTTATGTAATTTCCACAACTAACTAGTGTTCTAGAGCGCAGCAAACAAATAATATCACCGGTGGCGACGCCTATCGTCAGAGCAGTGAAACTGGAGGAAACGAAACCGGACATCGAGACGAAATATGGAGACTACCTTAATCAATCCTTTCTTATATTTTTTTTCAACTATCAGTATTTTTATTTAGATATAAAATAATCAATTTCCATCGTAATATGAGTGTATTTAAATCAGATTGAATTAATATTTAGATTTTTCAACGGAGCATGAGAAAATAATCTCTAGAAGTGTTCAAACTTTCGCTCAGCTCGGGCGTGAATGTTACACAGAGTCAGAAAAAATTAAGAAACCCTTCTACCATCCTTCGCAAAACTGATATTTTTGATATATATATATATATATATATATATATATATATATATATATATATATATATATATATATATATATATATATATATATATATATATATATATATATATATTAGGTGTAGGGAGCACAGTGACGATCCGGAGGACATTAGCTCCAACATGCGTCAGAGGGGTTACTGCAAGAGTTCGAAAGCCAAAAGCTTTCACTATAGGTACAAAATGCTTTGAAACAGTTTGCTTTAAAACATGGGATAATATCCACCTTGCTAAACAGCAAAATCGGCAAAATTGCTCCACACGGATGTGTTTTACCAATAAGAAACTATTACTTTTTTCAATGTAGAAAAAGTCTTGAACTTACGACGCTAGGCCAGCAATTACCAAAGTAACAGGTTTGTTTTAACACGTTAAGAAATTTGTTGTATTATATTCATAGTATATAACAGAAGGACTGCGAATGCATTAAATCAAACTTTTTCTATGTGTTCAGTTTTCAAAGAAAAAGAAATTCCTCAGTGACTTGACTCCAAGTGTTTCAGAGAACAAGTAAAATATATTTTGGAGATTATTTAATTAATGATACCTACCTTGTCCTTTTCCACCGTAATTAAATCCTTTAATGAACAAAGTTTTGTCATCTACAGCATACACTTCTCCTCTTACGTCATGAAAATGAGTGCTGAATTTTCCAATTCGTGCTCCATAATAAGGTACTGATGTCACTACTCCTGCAAAAGTAAAATATTTGCTTCAGTACATTTTTATCGTGCTCTTATTTCTACAAAGCAGCAACACATTTTCAGCTAACATATTTAAATACGTCTAAAAATTTCCGAAATTGCGAGAATCACATTTAAATTAAATTTTTTACATTGCATATGATTCAATCTAACTTAAAATTGAAAATTACTGAATATGCTCGATAAAATATTTTTTCTACGTTAGAGTGGTTTATTATAATACTGACATAATTAAGTGATGCCGAGAAAATGCAGAAACGATTATCTGTAATTTATTTCTGTTAAAAAAATTCCCTGTTTATAGAAAAAAAATTACTCATATTTATTAAAGAAAACTTTTAAACAGCTGTTTTTTCTTTATCAGAGTAATATTTTTTAAAGTGACTAATTCCCTCCCTTGTATTGTTTCTCTTATAACTCTACGTCTTATAATTCGACAGTTGAGTTTATTAACGAATATTTATTTAACATAAAAGTTTGTACGAAATTACGGTACACGCAACTTTTTAGCCCTTTCGCTCTCTCTCTCTCTCTCTTTTTCCGCGCATAGGAAAGAGTTACTTAAAACAGGATTGCCTCATAAAATAAATTGCTATAATTTACTCTTTGGTATGCGTTACTAACTTTTACTGAGCAAACTAAGTTCGTTGTCCACGGAGGAGATTGTTATTATAATTTTTATAGCGATTAGGGACAACCTACTTTATGTACTTTGGGCGTTTCATTAACATTTATTGAATGCATTCGCCTAAAGAATAGCATTTTAGCATTAATGAAAGGTTCATTGAACATTTATAAAGCTTAACCTAAGACAAATACTGAAAAATTTCCTTATTGAATGTATCTTTGAAATATTATAAAATATCTCTTGCAAATAATTAATAATCGTAAAGATCAAGTTCTATATTTGATCTAACATGAAATACATTAACTGTGAATGCTTTCTCATATTTACAATAGTTTCTTTAATAAAATAAGAACAGTGGAGATTGCCTCTGCTTTGATATCAACCTTCCGACCATCTTATGCAGAAATATCTTTGTGGAAAGGCTCTCTATGCTTGTCGCTTACAGCTCAAAAAGTTTCAGAGAACAAATTTAAATAAGATGCTAAAAAATAATTTTCGTTGACGTTAAAGATCCTATTTTGTGCAACTTTTAAACATGGAATAAATTAATTTTACTTGAGTACTTAGGGTGCACTTAAAAGTACTTAGGATTTCTTCGACTACTAAAATAAAATCAAGTTTTGTTTTATCACTTAGTTTCGCTTTCTCAAAAGCTACGCAAGCAAATAAGTTCATCCATTAAGATCTTAACATTTCAGTTAAAATAGATATCATCATATATATGTTTCATCAATATCATCGAAAATAGCGAATGAGAACAGTTAAATAAAGCTTGTGTTTAAACACTATAGTTTAAAAGTACCTATAAATAATGAATGAAAAGAAAGACTTAAGTTAAAAACAAAAGCAAAGGAAGTTTGAAAAGGAAGACCCGTTTTCCGCATGAGTGAGGTTTTGCCGAAAGCAAGTAGCGAAAAGTAAATTCCCTAAAGATTATCTCAAAACTATTTCAAGGTTAGCTCATGATGCTTCTTGACTTTCATTTTCAGATTAGCTGATTGAAAATGCAATGCATTATTAACTTCAAAGTAGGTCTTCAATAATATAGGTGAAAAACTATGTTAGTTGATAAAAGTACTTCAGACAAATTCCAAATGCATATCTAGGCTTCTTATTGACACATATTTGCATCCGTTTAATTTTATCTGATTTAAATACTTTGAGCTTTCATTGATGTTTTAAAAAAAGGAAATCCCTTAAAGCAGCGGTGTCTAACCTTTTTCTGCCTGATTACCGCGCATCAAATTAAAATTATTTCCACGGGCCAGAACACAAATTAAATTTTAAAATATATTTCATTTTTTTGCATGAAATACTTTCCATATTTTTGTGGGAAAATATGGAAAAAGATAAAAAATTAAAATCAATTATTATTGTTATCAATAACTTGATGCTCATTTTATTAAATGCATCTGTTTTTCAGAAACCAATTTCTGAATATTTGGCTCCAAGTTTTTGAACTTTTCATTAATCGTGCTTATAGATTCATAACATGGAACAAAACAACGGGCCACTCATATCAGCTTTAATGGCCGGAAGTGGCCCGCGTGCCGTAGATTGGGAATCACTGTCTTAAAGCATTGTCAGTCATTATCTTTTTCAAGCAGAAAATACTCATTCAGGAAA
This sequence comes from Uloborus diversus, assembly GCF_026930045.1. Taxonomy (NCBI): domain Eukaryota; kingdom Metazoa; phylum Arthropoda; class Arachnida; order Araneae; family Uloboridae; genus Uloborus; species Uloborus diversus. The sequence goes on from NC_072740.1 coordinate 16,114,807, forward strand.
ATCTCAGGATGAAACAAATATCTGGTATCATATCAAAAAGGCTGATCTCCGTCAGAAATCGGAAACGTAATATTAATAATTTTTTTTTATATTTACCCTGAGTCGCAAGTAATTTAACATTTTACTGTCGCAAGTAAATTATTTTTCCAGAAAACCAGTACCAGAACGGCGTTGAGGCCATAAATGCGCCCCAGCTTGTCACTGAGAAATTAATGTCTTTACAAGCACGTGGGCGTTTTTTTGTTGTTTTTCGACATAATACGCACTGAGTATCGAACTTTTGAGCCTTTCCAGAAAAAAATTAAAAACTTGTGGGTGAGCAAAAGTTTAATTGAGGGAGAAAAAAATTGATTGCAAAAATTTTATCACTTTCCTGATCAGTTGCTATTCTGACACACAACATTTCTCAAATTTGGTGTAGATTCATTTTATTTTTTTAAAAAAATCACACTTTCGTTTTTTAACTTATCATTGATGAAATATTCTTGTTTCTTGATCACCGGTAATTTCTAGCTAGTACTTTGTTACAGTCAGAATTAGAGCAGAAATTTTGTTATTTTGTAGAGAAAATGGCCTTGACATGAGGGGAGGGGAGATGAAGTACTTCAGCAATGGGGCCCGGACTGAAAAGAGGTCCGGGATGCAGAAAAAGTAACTAAAACATATTTTTGTACACCTATTGATAAAAATGGGACAGGCCAGTGGCACGAACTGTCAAGGGGACTCCATAATATATGTGGACTCCTGGAAGAGACTGAAGAGCAATATAAATATTTTTTTTAAATTATGATTCCACATTTAACGCCTTTGAGAGACATATATTAATACTGCTTTCAATTCAGCAATATCAGCAAACACCGAACAAAAGTATAAAAAAATAAATTTAATTAAAAAACATAATGCATGCTATACGCATTACATCGTTAAAAGGAACTGCTTCTAAAATAGTACGTAATACTTTGCATGTAAGACAACTGTGTCGTATTTTTATGCTTGCAACTACAACTAAAACTCAGTGATTTCAAAATTAAAAACCCTAACTAAAAAGCAGTAGTAATCATTAGAGTAAGATTTTTTTCGAAAATGAACAAGAATACCTTCGTTCGGCTTAGCAAAGCGTGTAGAGTACTAGCTCGTTTATCCGGACTAACGGGGGGCCAAATGCAATCCGGATAAACGAAAATCCTGATAATCTGGGTAAGATGGGAAATAAGCTAAACACACTCTTAAATAAGCAGACTTATCATTTATTAGAGCAAAAAGCAATGTTTTAAATGAAAATTACATAAGATCGTTTCTCACAAACACTTTATCATTTATAGTTCAGCTGCAGTGGTGTCGAACTGACTCTCCAAAGTACGCCATGCTGTTACATTACTATAATACTGTACTATGCAGGAGCTCTACATTTAATCAACATAAAATGCGAATTTTTGGTGTTTTATATTTCCGGTCTAGCTATGACAATTTAAAATAATCATTTAAGTGAATATATATATATTTTTTTAACTCTACAAATTTTATCCGAATAAATCGGAGATCCGGATAAACGGGGGCCGGATAAACGAGGTTCTACGGAGCTTCTCCTTTTAAATCGTGAATAACTGACTTTTCTTCGAATCAGTTTCACAAGAAAAAAAAAAGGGAATTTTATGAGAAACCAAGTCGTATGCTTTAATCGTGTCAGGGGCCCTGAAGAGGTTAACATAACAGGTCACGCAGTCAGTAAATGTGTAAATAAATGCGCAACAGGAAGAACCTGCAGTTGCAGCATTGATCAAAGTGAAGTTGTGCAAATATTATCACTCAACGGATGGGTAAAATCTGCTAGGTCTTTCTCTGTTTAAAAGCATTTTTTAACAAAGGATTAAATAAACATGTATGTATGGTTTCAAAGTACGTTAGTTTTAATAAATCAACAGTATTTACAATACTCTTTTTCAAAGTTATTAATTAACATATGTAGTATTTGTTAACATGTCTAGTTCATGACAAATAGTACAATTACTTATGGTACCAAGAAAAAAGAGCACAAATGCACACAAATGCGCACAAGTATTAACGCTGGGTACTAAAAATTCAAGCAAAAACATAAATCAACGTAGCCCCTACTTAAGCATTAAAATGTAACTCTTTGGAAGCAGCAATAACAAAGCATGTAAAATTTAATGCAGATAATGTATTTTATATCTCATATGCACATATGTACATTTCAGAAATAAAAATGCTCACTATCTTTCAAATGTAAAAAGGAATTTTAACTCCGGCGTCTGTGAACAAACATGCTTTTAATAAAGTTTGATCCTTAGAAAACAAAACTATACGACCATTTTCAGATGCAATATACTGATTTAAACCAAAACACTATTATTACGATTTTTTTTTGTCTATTTCTTATTATATATTTATTTTTTTTATTTACTTGTTGTAGCAATGCATAAATTATGTATTCATCTCAAAAGTGCTTCTTATCTTGCTTTACGCTGTCAATTGCTCTATGAAATAATACCGTAAGATGAAATCACGCGCAGAATGAAAACGATTTCATACTGTATGGTACCATGAAGTCTTGTGGTTATAGAGTGAGTAAAGGACATTGGTTTAATAAAAAGCGAAAGAAATGAAAACTTTTTAAATTAAATTTGATGAAAAAAATTACTTAAATTGGCAAGCAAAATATGCAAATATTAGTAAACTAGCTTACTCGTGCGCAGTATTTGCCTTTGGATGCGGTAATTTAAAACTCCGATTTTAAGGGGTATTTTTTCGAAAAACAGCCAAAGTATGAATTGTTTATGCAAAAGAAACAGTCGAAAACTTTCTACAATGAAATAAGTAAAAATATAGGACGTGTTGTGTGTACGTGTACAAATCTTACATCAATTAATAAGAGTTAAATCAATTAAAACGAGTTAAAAAAAAAACTCTGCAACTCAAAAACTTTTTTTTCTTAAACTCTTTTCAATTGATTTTATTTGTACATGTACAATACGTTGTAATATATATTTTTACTTATAAATTGTTTGTTCATTTTTTTTCGATGACAGTGAGAAAATGATACCTTGCTTTCGTAGTTCTTTTAGTATAGTGTTGTATATAGGGTAAGGTCACCATTAACAGACAAGGATCCAGTAACAAACAGTTATAAGTTTAGATTTAAATAATGAGCTTTTTAGGCGGGTAAAATTGATGTCTCAGTGGCCCATGAATACGGTGTAGTCATCTGGTCTTATCAGAGTGAATTTCATGAGCTAGTGGTATTTGCAAGGCAGTGGTGAAAGGTTCTGAACAGCCACCACGAGATCAGCTGGTGTTTCATATTTATTTGAATTTAATAAGGCTTTAGTTCTAAAAATAAAGAATTTTTGCACATTTTGAAGAGAAAAGGGGAATTTTGTCTATTGCTCATCCTTTCCTCATCCTGTCTGTTGCTGGGTATCATCAGATTTTTAGGTGTCTGTAACTGGTGGGCGGACTTTTTTTCGAAATTGAGCAAATAAAAATAGAATTAACTAATTCAGAGGACCGAGAAGCTGCCAAACGTTAGAGATGATGTTTTTGCGTGAGAGGAAAATAGTTTTAAAAGTCTGAATACATTAAAAGGCTCAGAAAACTGAGTTAACCTGAAAGGGATGTCTTAAGCATGTCTGTGACTGGTGCCGTTATCTTACTTATTTGACGATATCCCCCCCCCCCTTTTTTTTTGTCTTTTTAAGTTATTTTTAAATAAAATAAGTCATATGGGTTTAAGAGCTCCATTCATTGTAAAATAATCAAATAAAAAATTATTTTATCCATTAAAAGGTAAAATAATCTAACAACTTAACTAAACAACATTAAATACTAGTCCAACAAATGCAAATATTATGCAATCAAAAAGCAAACAATAAAGTTTCATTACAATGCAAAATGAAGAGCAAACAACGGTAATTCAAACGATATTTTTCTGTTTTTCACGAAGGAAAAAATTAAAAAAGTTGCTAAACTCCAATTTATCCCTACTCTGCACTTTTCCTGTCGTGTTACTGAAGGCTCAAAATAACAGACTATTGGGGCCCGGAATATCAGAATATCACCTGAATCACCTTTATAAGCTTAGCTTTGATTTTGGAAATAAATAAAAATAAAACAAACTCATATTTAGTACTACATTATTACTTGAATTTTTTCGTAATCTTATTCACAGCCGGTTAACCATGTGTATCGATATTCACTCTCAAGCTTTAAGCAAATGTAAAATATGCATCAATGAAATTATCTAGAAATACTTCGTGTTTATGAAGACAATGTTTCCTTTTGATCAATAAATAAAATGTGAAACATCGATAGCATGAAGATCTCAAGTTAAAAAAATTCGCTGTTTTTGAAAAATCAATTGCCACATATTTTTGTTTGAATATTTCTTAATACACGACGCATTTTTGCACAGTAAAGACGAAAATAAATAATTTTATCAAGACAGTAGAATCAAAATTTCATTAACGAAAAAAAACGCTAAAATGATAATTAGTAAAATGATTATTTCTTGGTGAAATATATTTTTAAAATCATATAAGAGACAATGGCTTCAAAAACAAACTTAAAATTTGTTTAAAAAAAAAGGTACAAAATTGATCTTTAGTACATATGAAGCACATAGTGTGCTCTATTGGGCAAAGATTTCCTAAGGCTCTAGATCTATCAATATTCTATACAATACAATAGCTTGCATTGTATTGATTAATCTAGAGCATTCACAGTACTAGCTCAATCAATACAATAGATTTTTAGTGTACAGTTGTTTGAGATACACTGATGAACAACTACTTTTGAAACTGCGCATGTAAAATACTAATAATTAATAATACTATAATTTGGAAAGCCCTGGTAAAGTACTAAAATACAGAACTTTCAACGAAAATACGTAACTCTTCTATCGAAAGCTGTTAAACATTTGTATCACTTCTGTATTTATTTTCTGTCACGGCGAATCGACAAAATGACAGTAGGAGCGATAAATACACCCAACCGTGATCGTTTAAGATTGTCATCAAAGAGCCCTGCATTCAATCGGACATTTTGAGCTAAAGGTTCATCTCTTCTTCGAAATTAACACTGCTGCTTTATACAAAGAGACCATGAAACTTTCAAACACAAAAACATTAAACTTTCGTTTTATATGATTAAAAATCGTAAGTTTTATATGATTTAAATTTTATTGGATTCATCGATAATAAAGAATAAAATTTCTATCAAGACTTTCATTACTAAGGACCAGATATCTCTTTTTTCCTGATTGTGTGTGTCGATGTGTGCGCTAGGGATGGTTTTGTATATGTCTTCTATACAATGGTTTTCTGTATTGTATTCAAACTCATATTAATAGGGAGAGGGAGGTCATGGCACATAACCTTCCCTCTGAACGACCAAAGATAGCATAAAGCTGCCTTTTGAGGACTTTTTTTTGCGAAAAATTCAACCAGATTCCGAATTTGTACACTTATGACCCCTTCAAAACCAGAAGCTGGGCCCGTTGCATTAACTTGCCTAGTGACTCATTTCTTATCTTCTCAGTGCCCCCCCCCCCCCACTAGACCGGATTATGTTTTTACGAAATTTTTACAAGATGATACGACTTTATTGCCGCAATGAATGTGCTAAATGTCATATCGTGACTCTTGAAGTTGTTAAAAAATTTATACTTTTTCAGTCTTTCTTTTATAATGCATTGGAGATCCATTAAAGAGCACGAATTCAATTCAAGAGCAATTTGACCACATCAATTATGATAATAGTTGTTTGAGATCAGCTTTCACCTGTAAATAGCCTTGCTCATAAATCGAAGATCGAAGTCAACGACTGGTTCTGTTACCTGTCGACCTTGAACAGTGCAAAATATCGTCGCAATATACTTCCGGAAAGCACGGTTGAAGGTCGAGGAACACCCGGAGGCCCTTGCTTACTCCCATTTTTTCGGTGATCAACATTGATTAGTCCAAATTAGAAATAGTCTTGTGTTAATCGTTCATATTGTATTCATATTGGTGCTTTATGTTTCTTGACAGAGCACAAATTTCTGGATGAAAGAGTGGTATTTTTTATTTAACCCATATAAATTAAACACGTTACGTATACAAATATTTTTATCAATTAAGAGAAAAATATTTCAGTCCCTAGAATGCAGGAAGAAATTGATTGGTAAAATTTTGAATACCTTCGTGCTGATTCATTCATATTGTGTTTACATTGGTGTTGTGTATTTACTGTCGGATCATCGGTGAGCTGGAGAAAATTCTTGATAAATGAGTACGGTACGTCTTCTGTAACTCTCATAAGTCTGAATGTTTGTAACGTTATGTGTCCTAATGTAACAATTCGTTACCAGAAAATTTTCAAACGTGCAGAATTCAAGAAGTTGGTTAATCCAAATTTAAAGTAGCCTTAAGTGAATATTCATATTTTTTCATCTGTTAAGGAAATTAGTGCGGCGACAGAACCCCGACAGAAGAACCCCCCAGGCCCTGACAGAAATTTTTAAAATCTTCGATGAGTGGGCGCAAGTTCTTCGATGAAACAGTGCAGTTTTTTTTTTTTTTTAAATATATCTCAAATGATAGGAAATTCTATGTTACGTACCAGGATGTCTTTCATCGCTCTCTATAGAGATAGTTATAAGAAATTAAAATTATTGCTAATTTATCGTACTTAAACAGTAAAGGTTACAGTTTCAGATTTATATTTTATAAAGAAAAAAAAAAGAACTTTTTTTAAGGTGAAAGTGAATAAAATTAGCGAAGAATAATTTTTGTTATTCGCTAGATTATTTTCCGGTTTTTGAAGTTTTTCGTTCTCTGAAAGATCGCCGATGGGCAAACCAATGATCCTAATGCTATACGTTGGTTTTTGTTTCAGTACAGAAGGATGATGTCAGTATCTATTTTTTTTTTTTATTCTTTAGAGGTAAAAGAGAAAAGCCCATTTATACATTATTCTTTCGCTTTTACTGTAATTTTATTTAGTAGGTTATAAATTTAATTTCAAAACTTTTTCCTCCAGGCTCCATGATTTCTTGCTGCGAAAACTAGAATAAACGAGTTTAATTTAATGAAATAAAAATAGCTTTTTAAATATATTTTACCTGCAGTCGAAGGATTATAGCGTAAGTGGCGATCAACTGGTCTTAAAATAGCCTCAAAATATGCTTTCTTCAGCAAAAGTCATCCTGCTCAGTTTACACCTTTTTACTAAAAAACATACCTAAATTTTAACTTTGCTTCACAGATATTTATGAAACTAGTAGTGTGGAATGAACAACCCAAAATTAGTAATTATAATACGTACATTAAATAACTACTCACTTAATATTGAAAGTAAAGAACTGCATAAATTTAAATCTTAAAGTTTCCCAATGAAATCAACAAACAATAATGACTTTCAGTAATCTTGATTAATATTAAACTTTGTCAGTTTTTGAAAGACTTACACATTTCTTAAAACTATGCAATCCTGAGACATTCACAATTTAAAAAATTACAATACACATTTTTTTTGTATGTCTTAATTCTAAATAATAATAATAATACTATAATAATAACAATCATTATTATAACAATAATAATAATTATTATTATAATTAATAAATTAATAAAAACATTATAACTTTTCATTATTATATAGACTAATGGTCATAGGAAAACAAATCGCTATAAGAAACAGGTTAAATAGTCCCAGTGAAAGGAGTGACAAGTTTTAAAATATGTATTATTTGCGATGATAAATTAAGTCCTTACCAAGCTCCTCTTCCCTCTTGTCTCGACATTTAATAATGTACTAGTTCTAACAAAATATGTCAGATTTTCGTCTAGAGCTTCGAGGATGCATCATATCCTTAACAGGTTTCATCCTTTCAATCTCTAACGAATCATTCCAAGAGAAGGGCACGAGGGGTCTTGAAAAACATTTTACATGTTCCAAGATGCATGTTCTTACCGGCTTTTTACTTCACAACATCCAACGACTCTTTTGAAATAGAAATGAAGTTTCTTTATTGCTAAAATTACCTTGAAGTAAAGATTCTGCATTTCGATAGTAAAATTTATGAATCTATTCGGCGCAAAAAATAGAAACCGTAACCTTTGTAATTAATAACCAGTTTCTTTGAGTTATCAAAGCGGATATTAATGGAGGTCAATTAGTTCAAGAATGTAACGGCGCGCAACTAGAAACCTCTTTTTTATGACACTGAATTTGAAAAAGTAGGTCTTTCTTCAGTCCTAGTCATCAATAATATTATTTCTGCTAAACATATTCAGTCAGTTACATCTCTTTATCAATTATTACTTTTTGTATTAGATTCAAGTTTCTTAAAAAATGAAAACCTATGAAAACTGGTGCAAAGCTTTCCCTCAAGTAAAAACAGCCAAATATTGAACTGACTAAACTTTTCTTAGCTAGATACTTGTTGCCTCTTTTTTAGGAAAAAAGATATTATTTTAAGTATTACCTTTGAAAACTCCACAGATGTTTGGATGAAATTATAACCGAGAACATATTTTAATTTATGAAATTATTATTTAAAATCTGAATTAAAAATAGTCCGCGCGCTTCGAACTAAAATTTTTTGGGAGTGAGGAAAATCTCAATCTACCAGACAAAACAAAGTTTTACCAAATAATAAAGAACGATCATTATAAAAAAAAAAAAAAAAAAAAAAAAAACATTGTAATACTATGCCTTCAAATTTTCCGAACAGTCAAACAGAACTTTCCGAATAAGGAAATTTTCTGGGCGGTCACACCAACCTGCAACCCCCCATCGGGGTGCCCTTGAACGTAGCGCACTTGTTGAGTTTTATAAAATATTCCATGTTGTGGAAGTACGAGGAGGTATTTTATTTCCGTGTAGATCTCTAAGGGAGACGAATAAAAACTGCTGTGCTGCTGAAAAAAAATGATATTCTTGGTCTCCTAAAATGCGAGAAAATATACGTAGACAAATAAATCAGGAAGTAAACAACTTCATACGTATTAATAAGGCAATTGCAAAATGGTTAGCAGCCTAATCATGCCGAGTATCGAAAAGGCATTTAATTCTTTTGCATTTTATCCATGCAGTGGCAAAAATTAATTTATGAAACATGGTTTATTAGCAAAACAAAAACATCTTCAAGGTGAAATCGAAAAAAGTTTCATGTATTTCACTCGCTATGCATTAAAAAGATTGAAAAAAATAATAATAATAACAATAAAATTTCGTTTATAACTAGCTTTAAGCATAAAAATTTAGGTTTTTCTTAACATGTAAACATGGCAATTGCTCAATAAAATATAAAATATCACTGTCCTTTTGAGTGACTATTATAATGTTGTGGTAAAAAAAAATTGCTTAAAACAAAGTAACATGATTTACATGAAAGTTATTATGTACAGAATTCAAGATTTTTTAATCACATTTTTCGCGATCGATAAACGAAAGATGTAGTCTAAGAGCACATGAGCGTTTCCAGAAGGGGGGAGGGGACAACTCCCCCCTCCTCCCTTCGAATATAAAATAGTTTAAAATAAAACGAAACAAAAAAAAAAAAAAAAGTTCAAATTGACGGCTGCTTCAATTTCTAAATTTATCAATGAATTCAGCTGTAGTAATTTGGTCATTGCGTTTGAAGGTGTATACATCTTCTTTGGGAGTTCATTAAAAAGAGAAAGTTATTGGTGTTTAGATGGGTTAATACCGCTATCATTTTAGAATTACATTGCTTTCAAAACCTTGGCTTGGGGAGGGGGTATTCCTCTAATTGCCCAAATCATTGTCCTGACCAGGGGCGCTCCGAACTTACATTTTTGAGAGGGCTGAAAATCTCAATTCGCCGAATGGAACTCCAAATTGTCGCCGAATGATGATAATTTTGCCTGATTGAACTTCAACTTTTGCCGAATGATGATATTTTTGCCAAATCGTCGGGCAACATTTACTGAATGAGGAAAATTTTTGGAGGTCACAGTGACCTTTCGTGACCTTCCATCGGGGATCCCCTGGGCCTGCCCACCCTTCCATGTTGAGCTGGATACGCCCTTGCAAGAGCATTAATGCATACTTTTATTGTAGCAAATCTGGGCAGGAAATTAGTAAACTAATTGAAAGATCAGTTTTTTTATGTGTAATTGTAGAGAAAAGAGCAAGCAATTTATGGCAAACATTTTAATAGAAAAAGGTAATCCTTGTTTAATGTAAAATGAGAAAACCAAGGTCCTTCAGTCAGTCCTTCAAAAACAGGCTACAGTTCCATTGATAATTGCGTTAGAGCTATCACTTCCTTTTACTTCCAGTACATTTTATAAATTTTAAACTCTTCAACAAAGCTTGAAATGGAAGAAGAAGTCTTAATTATCCTAACTTACTTTAGCATCACAAGGAGAGTGGTGCTTGCAATACTGAACTTAGGGGTTGTTAATAAATGATATCACTTTTTTTCCCAACATATTTGACCCCCTCCCTCTCTATCACGAAGTGTCACACTTGATCTTATCCCCTCTCCTTGTCACATGTCACATAATATTATATTGTTATTTAAAAATGAATCTTTTCGGCAGTAAAATCACGTTATGTGTGATGTCACACTTCTTGTTGACCCCTTCCTCTCCCGTGTCAAAACTCTCACTATTCATTTTCACTATTTCATGTCCTCCCTCTCTATCACGAAGTGTCACACTTGATCTTATCCCCTCTCCTTGTCACATGTCACATAATATTATATTGTTATTTAAAAATGCATCTTTTCGGCAGTAAAATCACGTTATGTGTGATGTCACACTTCTTGTTGACCCCTTCCTCTCTCATGTCAAAACTGTCACTATTTCATGGACCCCCACCCCTCCTTCCTCAAAGCGAGACATCATTTGTGGATGCTACTTGAGTAAATGGCAGTCCGGATCACGAAGAAAAAACTCATAACTTCCGATTAAGCCTATTATTTACTATGTATTGTTTTAATTTCTACATAGTCACCTCTTGCACTTTTAGTTTTTGTATCTAAAACTCAATTCTATGTTATGTATAATATAGATAGCGTAATGTACATAGTAAGAGTCTGACTTTTTATTAACAACAAATGAGTTATGAAACTTCTAAACTTTACACTTTTGTAGTCAAGAAATCACACGTTAAAATCGAAAATCAAGAAGTTACAAGTTAAAACAGAAACAAATAAAAGCTCAGTAGCTTCCGCCTCACACTAAACTTCAAGCATTAAGGGGAATGTGGGGCAAACTAAGATGACTGACCTTTTTCAAAATTAACATGTTGGACATTTGTTTTGAAAATTACAGTACAAAACAAAGGAAACATTGTATTCTATAATAAACTTGCACTGAAAAACTATTTTTTATTTTTGGCAGTAAATTTGCGCCTTCAAAAAAATGTGGAAAATTTTCACTTTTTTTTTCATAGGGCAAAGTGAAAAAGAAAATATTTATCTAATGAATGATTTTTTATTCAATTATCAAAAGTATTTTTGACCAAATGAATCAGTAAATAAAATGTTGAATGAATAAATGAAAAGACAATAAAACAATGAACGAATAATTAAATAAATTAATTAACAATTATATATGAAGAAAAATAAACGAGTGAGTAAAAGATTGAATGAATAAGAAAATTAGTGAATGAATGAATAAATAAGACTAAATGAAGGACTGTTAAAAAAAATTAATTAATAAATGAATATGTAAGTGATTTAATAAATGAATGAGTGAGTAAACGAAATAAGCTATTCCACTTTGCCCTGCATGTACTTGACTAATTGTACAAAATATTCAAAATACAAATAAGCTTAATATTAACTAAATCAATAGTGTACCGACTATTAGAAGGTTTCAATTAAAATGTTAAAATAATTTATCATTTCTAAAATATTACCAGATAGGAGGCGCTGAAAGCAGAGTAAATATTTTACCATTTCACTTTGCCACACATTCCCCTACTTCATTATTCATCCCCAAGTTTGAATTTTCACTTTCATTTTTTTCTTTCTTTTATTTTCAATTTAAAATTTTTAGTGTCAGTGTTTCCATCAGATTCCAATTTAAAAGAGAAAATAATTTCGTAAAACATTTAATTCTGTTTTTGAACAGGAAGTCCCATTGATCTTAGTTAAGTATTTCCCTTAAAATACATATCAGTTCGTTTTGGAAAAGAAAGAAAATAAATAAATAAAGATAAAATCGTAAAAAATGTACTTTTATTTATATAGTATAAGAGTGATTGGATGAAATTTATATATATATATATATATATATATATATATATATATATATATATATATATATATATATATATATATATATATATATATATATATAAACATAAAGGGTGTCCCAAAATTAACGCAAGTTTTAAATTTGCAACAATTTTTGCCGTAAATTGTTGGCAGCAATGAAAAAAGAACATTTGACAGCTGAGAATTTAGGGTTAGTAAAAATGAAGTGATATGCTACCTTACAGCCAGGGCCTGATTACCGCACAGGCCAACTAGGCCTGGGCCCCCATCTTTCTTAAAGGGCCCCAAATTATTCAAAGAATTATGCATAGCATTACAACTACACAAAAAATACATGTATTTTTAAAGTACTACTAAAAACTATTGGAAAAGAACTTACTTAAAGGATAATTTTTATTAATTCTACCAGTAGTGAGTTTACCACGTTACAATCATAAGATGCCCCGAAGGGGATCCATGAATGCACGTGATAAATGAATTATATATTTTTGTGATAGACAAAGGGGCCCACAAAAAATAAGTTTTCATGGGGCCTCGAAATTATTGTGAGCCTAGGGCCTCACTTTTAGTTAGTCGGGCCCTGCATACAGCCAGAGAAACAATTTAATTATACTGCATAAGGCATTTCGTGGTCGTGTACTCTCTCGTTTTGGTGATCAGAATTGGCACCCTAGAACGTGTGATTTAACATCATTAGAATTCAGATTTCTTTTTATGGTGCTATTTGAAGTCAAAAGTCTATGTCAACAAGCCCACAACCACCCGTGCATTACTGTGTTGTGATATCGAGCGCCAAAATCAGTAACTGCTGGACCAGCTTCAACTTTCATTATTTTTGAAATAATAATTCGATAATGAAAGCGCGTTATTGTATCGTATAACGTTCCATTTTTAATAACCCTAAACTCTCAGCAGTAAAATTGTTCTTTTGTCAGAGTTGCCAGCAATTTACTACAAAAATGGCGGCATATTCAAATCTTGTGTTAATTTTGGAACACCCTTTACATTTTACTTCAATTTATGTTTTCATTAGCATCGATGCTCATTAGCGTAAAGTTAAATTTTCCCGAGGAAAAGAGGGTGATACGTGTTAGTCAATCTCTAAAGGAAGCGATGGGCTCAAAAAGGTTAAGAACCACTGATGAAGCATGAGATAAAACTTTGTTAAAACATAAGCTATTACTAATATTCAACTGGAAAGCAAAAATTGTGGAAAAAAGTAATAATTTTAACTCATAATGTTTTCTCCATTAAAAATTATTGAATAAAAAAAATAAAAGGGAAACATATCTTGTGAAAGTGGGAAAGAATTCAGATGAAAATGGATGGCATACTATTTCTCAAAAACAATTTTTTTTTAAAGTTTAATTTTTAAAACTTGTGTTGAAATTTTAACTTATTTAAAGAAAGGTTTTCCGAATTTCTTGAAAATAACCTAAACGTTCTCTGGGAGTCACGGGAAAATCGTTATTTTTGTTTCGATGCATTTATCATTCTGCTGTAAATAATTACAGCAGAATATGTTTCAGCAATCACTAATTTTACTTTTGTACATTTCATGTTGTCTCACTCTCATGATTTTGTAAAATGATCTTCTTGGGGTACACAATCGCTAGCTGCTGCTCGCACGTTCATAAACGATGGATTTTCTGTAAGCAATACGCTTTATCAAGAAAAAGTATAAAAAGCAAAACCCAGTCCCAAAAAAATAACAATAGTATTATGCCGACCAAACTGAATGTTTTTCGATGAAAACAATTGAAACGTTTAGCTTTATTTATTTTTAGAAAGCTACGGTCCAGGTAAACACGTATAAGTTAACGGAACGTCTTACGTTATGATGGATCAGGAAATGGTCTGAATGCTTTCCGGGCCATCAACGTGAAGCAGAAAAGATTGAGAAGAAAAAATAAAACTGACTTCTTAGGTGGCTAAGTAAAAGTATGTTACAACTATAAAGTACATAATTTCAATCATTCTTGATTTTTTTTTTTTCAAGAACTTCGTTTACTGAGATAAAATAGAATTCCTATTAAGAAATCTAAATTTCAAAGCGTTACCTCTAAATCCCAATATTGAATATATCTAAAACCTTTCCCGTGAGGTCAGATACTATTATTACGCATCGTAACAAACGATTCCTGCTGGATTCTTAAACTGTTTAAGTGGTACCCGCTTCGCGTATGTCTAAGGAAACTGCGAAAAGCGCAGTTTCTTAAAAGAATACTTTTCGCTTCCCTGAACCTCTGAACTTTTACCCGCATTTCAAGCTGTCAAGGTACTGTAAATTTCAATCATTGTTATTCTTTCGTTTTGAACGAAGCATAAAAGCTGAAATCAACGAACTTCCGCTCTTTTTGCAGATGACCTTTTTCTTTTTATGCAGAATCAAAAGACCAAAAATCAAAAACGTATAAAAGAGAAAAAAACAAGTATAAAGATTTATGCAGGAATTTTTTTTTCTGAAAACCAGATTAAAAACATAAACAAGAAAAAAAAATTAAATTGAATTTTGTCATCTTGAATTCAAATTATGTTTTTCGCAATCACGAGTGTGTTTGTGTATGTAGGCGTGTGTGTTTGTGTGTTGAGGGGAGGTATGTGTGTTTGTGTGTAGAAGGTATGTGTATGTGTGTGTAGGCATGTGTGTTTGTGTCTGTGTGCAGGCATGAGTGTGTGGGTAGTTGTGTGTATGAGTGTTTCTGTGCGTGGGGGCGCGGTATGTGTATGTGTGTGTAGGCATATGTGTTTGCGCCTGTGCAGGCATGAATTTGTGGGTAGTTGTGTGTATGTGTGTGTGAGTTTGTATGTGTGTATGTGTAGGTGTCTGTATGTATACGTGTACGTATGTGTTTGTGTGTGTATGTGTTTGTGTATGTGTGTGTATGTGTTTGTGTGTGTATGTGTGTAGTTGTGTATGCGCGTGTGTGTAGGATATGGATGCAACCTGGAGACGGGTTTCGCTACAGGAGCAGCATCGTGAGGAGCCGGTCGACGGTGATGCTGCAGAGGGTGGCGGGGGGGGGGGATAAAATCATAGGACATCAAAAAACAGTCAAGTGAAAGCAATAAGCAATCGTGATTGCTCAATAATAATAAATTTATCAGATTGCTTCAGACTTGTAATAATTATTCATGTAAATACAGGAGAATTTCGGTCGGAAAAAATAATACGAAGAGTGGTTATATTTTAAAGTAATTTGATTATATCAAAATCGTTATTAATGCTCTTTTACGATTTCTAACCTCCCGAAGTTTGGTTCAATTACTAATAAAAATGAAACAAACTCTATGAAAAAATGTAACAGCAAATAGTTAAAAACAAATGAAGAGAAATGAAATCTACCAAAACACAGTAATAATGAAGTAATACTTGACACTCAAAGATTGAATTAGTAGAGAAAAGCTTTGTGAAGTAAAATTTCTAAATTAAATTATTCCTTCAAAGTCATCTATTGCATTTTGAGTTTCAGTACCTAAAAGTCAAATGCAAAATATGCTATGTTATGTATATACTAACATAGTGCATACAACAAGAGTATGACTTTTAATTAGCAACAAATGAGTTATGAAGCACATTAATTTTACACTTTAGTATTCAAGAAACAAACATGCTATATTTATTGAAGTTCTTGCAAAACATTTCGGAGATTTTCACCCACCCAAATGTGTGCAGAATACTTGTGCAAATGCATTGCACAGTTAGATGTGGCATAAAATTGTTAAAAACTTTAAAAGCAGAGGATAGTTAATATTGTGATTCAAGAGCAGTCCAAAATTTTTCAATTAATCGCAATGCAACTTCGTAATAGTGTTTTTCTTCTTACATCCGGGATAGATGAAACCCAAAATTGCACAACTTTTAAAACAACACAGTAATTCATTAACGAGTTCACAGCTGAGAACCGTAAAATAACTTATTTAAAATTCTAAATTAAGTTAGCTATGTTTTGAGTGCGATTTTCAGTCATATTTAGACTTATATCATTCATCTGCATAAGTTGTCACAAGGAACATTAAAGCTTCTGACTGACTTTAGAAAGGGAATAATTATTTTAGCAGAGCGATTTTTTGTTAAATCTTAAAAATGTGTATGAAAATGTCAGCTACATATAGTGATTGAAATCGCAAACGCACTAAGATAGCAAACACAATGAAAACTGGTTTCTAGTTCAAAGGAAGTATTTGAGAAAATGACCAATGGTTTTTGTATTTGAATTGTGCTCACAAAAACCCTGATTTTTTTTTATTTTTATTTATTTATTTATTTATTTGAAAAACTCTTAAACAGAAGAAATCGAGTTCAAAAAGTGTCTGCTAGCCTCCGCACTCTCTCTATCTCTCTCAGTCTTTCTCTCTTTATGAAAATAAAATTTTACATCAAAATTTAATTTTGGTGATGTAAAAACAGACAATGATCTGTTAAAGATCACAGAAAAAAAAATAAATTCGGATGCATAATTAACAACACAAAGTTGTGTAATGAAAATATGCCGGTAGTAAACCATCAATTTTAGTTCCGACTTCTGTCAGGGTAGTTTTAGACTTCTCTTATTACGCTCAATACAGCTGCCGTTTCAACACTACTTCCACTGTTTGTTTGTTCGTTTTTGTTCAGTTTTTTTTTTTAATTTTTAGTGATTTTAAACAATGAAAATTTAATAATGTATTAAATTAAAGTTTTTAATCTTATTGTTTATTTATAAAATTATTTATTTAATAATGATCTTGATAGAGCTCATTATAATAACATTTACGTCCATCATATTCTAACAAAACTGAATGCGAAAAACAGTATTCACTAAAAGTGGGCACTATATTTAGGACATCTTAGTTAGATAAAAGAAAATATCAAACTTTTTTAAAATACAGATATAAAAATAGTATAAAACCTTTTCTATACGTTTTATCAGGAGTGAAAATAAATGTGTTTACTTGGGCTTCTTGAGAAGAATTTTAAAAAAATTAGAGATATTTTTCCCAATTTTATGTCAAATCCCCGACTTAAACTTTAACCTCTTAAATCTTTTAGACATTTAGGTTCGTTTTTAGTCGGTCACGTTGCTTTTGAAATGTATCAGGAAGTTTGTTTGAGACAATATGTATTTTAGTTTCCCAACCCATTTCCTATTCAAGAGGATCTTAGCTTGCACCGAAATGAAAATGCCAGCATAACTAGACATAATAAATAGTTTCATATAAAATTCTCAACCTCGATTTCATAAGTTCCTAAACAAAAAGAAAAAAAAAAACCTGACCTTTGTAGTCATTTAGGGTTAGAATTGTTGGTAAATAACAGTCGTGAGTTTTAAGAGCCAATACAAGTTCACCTATAGCCCTAGGTAACGATAATTACAAATGTGTAGCAAAAGAAAGGTTGCGTCCTGTTTCTGATAAATTAAGAATACTAGGAAAAACTTGAGTTCCTTCCTTGTGTTACTGTTGTTTAATGCATGTCCAAATGAGAAGTGATAGCATTTTCATTGGATATGCGGATCGGTTGATCTCTGTGCCACTTTTAAACGTTCATAGATTTGGAAATGAGTCATGATTTACCGAGTTCCTTCGATAAGAGGTTATGGGAGCTTCTTTTTCCCAACAATCTTTAAGTTAACCGGTGAATGTTATTTGTTGCATTTAAAACGGTGAAAAAAATGTCGTCTTTATAATATTAAATACAAGGAAGTGATGACTTATAACCAACAGCATTGGTTCTTAGCGTTTAAAAATTCGCACGCGAATGTACGAATGGAACAGTAAAAATCTTTATCGGTTGGTTGAAGATGTTTAATGCTGATTTTCAAAATTTTCCGCAAAAGTTTTATCAAAACAAAAAAGAAAGAAGCCAGGGGAAAATGAAATTTCAAAGCACCCATTGTTAGTGACAACGGAAATAAAGACTTCAGCAATACGTTCTCATGTTTTTAAAAATCCAAATCACACGCTGGGTAGCTTAAGCATCAAATTAATAAAATTTTGTAAAATCTATGATCGGAGTAAAAATATTTTTACTGCTTTATCTGAAAAACATTTTTACTTAAAAAAAAAAGAAAAGAAAAGAAATTATAATAAAAAAAATAAAGAAAGAAAGAAGCAACATTAAACAGTAGTTAATCATAGAATTTTGAATTAAAATGCAATATATATATATATATATATATATATATATATATATATATATATATATATATATATATATATATATATATATATATATATATATGTATATAGCTGAAGACGACTGCAAACATAGGAAAGGAGCCAGTCGGAGTTCGATAAAATCATCGATCAAAATAGCCTCTGAAATCCTATATAGAAGACGTTCTGCATAGAGCTTTGTATGTTTTTTCTTTCGCTTAAACTTTTCCTTTTTTTCTCTCTGTCCCCCCCCCCCCTCTCTCTCTTCAGTTAACGAATGACAACTGCATAATTCATACTTTTCATGCTTTTTAAAAAACTAAACAACACACACACATTTGTCCAATTTAAACATCAAATTAGCACCACAATAAATTGCTTGCATAAAATTTATGAACAGAGTGAAAACATTTCTAGTGTTTTACTGAAAACTCACTTTCTCTTTTCAAAACGATAATAGTAATGATTAAGAGGCAGTATTTAACAGCATTCTATTACAAATATTCAATAAAAATGCAAAAAAAAAAAATCTATTTATCTAACAACTGTTGCTAACATAAAAGAAATATGAAGAAATTGGATAAAACCATCCATCCTTAAATCCTGCATAGAGACGAGACCTTTTTTAATCTACAAATTGCTATTGCATTATTTATAGAAACGCTAATTTATTGAATTATTTTGTCTTTGTGTCTTTTTCTATCCAAAGTGAGAATAATTTTACATGATGCAGAAAATACTATATTTTACCATTAGTACGAAAATCAAATTCGCTCGTTTTGTCTTTTTGCTGTGTTTCTGTTACTAGTTGTAAAAAAGAAATGTTTGCTGGCACTAAAGAAGCAAAACAATCAGTTGTCAAGTAATCCTTACACCGACGGAATTGCAAGTGGTTTTAAAACCTTCGCTAGCTCAAGGTCTTCGTTTCAAATTCCATGCGAGTTAGTAAGAAAATGCAAGTATTTTACAATCCAGCAAGGAATGCTAAACAGGGTATTACAAGACAAAAGAAGTCATCACTTTTTTTTTTGGCACTTAAGTTATGTAAACTCACTTTCAGCTCTTAGGAGGAAAAGTCTAATGAATCATTAGAGATAAAATCTTTTTTGAATGAATGAGAATAATATTAATTTTAACAAATCGCAAATTATCACCACAAAAATTGTATGTAAATGGACGAATCTCTAAAGAACCATTTTATAAAGTTTTAGTCTGAGAATTATTGAGAGCTATTTGTGAAAAATACCGACGAAAAAATGCAATGAAAATTAATTGTGCGTAGAGTAATGTTTAACATTTGTTTTGCGGCTTTAATATTTTTATTAAGAGCTTTAAAGTTCTCAAATTGATGCATTGTTAATTACAATAACAATATTTTTGATTGTAAATAGCAGCTTACATCAATTGAAAATACAATCTAGAAAAATATCCCGAAATATTTCAACACACTTGATTATACTAAATTCGAGGAAAATTCCGTATTATACTATTACTAAAATATAAGCATAGAGACAAAAAATTTGGACATCAAAAGCAGTAGTAAAAAGTTTTAAAACCTTACCCATAAACTAGTTTTAAAAACAATAGTAGGAACTTTTACCTTACATTTATTAAAAACCGAAGTTGTATTGTTTTTATACGCAGATTTTTTTTACTATTATCGCTTTAGAGTTTCAGCAATTCATAAAATTTGGTGGGAAATGATTCTGCTTTTAGCTTGTAAACGAATTAACAAATTAATCTTAAGTTTCTTAAAGCAATAAAAAAGGATAAACATCAGAAAAAAACTTTTAGACACCAAATATTATTTTAATTAAAAGCAGCGTCTGTCTCTCTCCGGAAACAACAGTAATACCAAAATACTAATGATTATTTGAGATTTCCTGAAAAGTGTTCAGCATAACTCATGAAATAATTAATGATTAATAGTTAAACATTTACGTTACTAATTTTTTTAAATTCTGAAATTGTATGAAAAGTGTCGATTATTTTTTAAATTCTTTTTGAGCTTGAGCAACACATAAAATTTGGTGGAATTTGCTTTGAGCTTTCTAACGTATTGATAAATTCATCGCAAATTTCTTAAAGCAGTGTAAAAAGGAAAAACATCATTTAAAGAAACTTTATTGTCGAAATCTTCTTTTCCTCAAAAGCAAAAGCTCTCACATTGAGAAAGTAAAAACATTAGAGTTATCATTATTCGCAGCAACTTTTTTTTTTGCATGAAATATATTGTTTAAGTGAAAAGAGGTTTATGCCAAAATTTCATCTGACCAAAAAAAAAAAAAAAAAAAGCTATAAGAAAAGCAGTTTAATCCCTCATTAAACATATTTTGCGGTAAATTTTATGTTCAGAAAATGTATCCATTGACATTTTTTCAAATTTTAAATTTCTTCTCGAGCAGATTCAATCCAAATTTATTTATTACTTGTGTTACAGAACTGATAATCACGTATTTTTGATTGGTTCTTACTCTTATTTGTGTAATATTTATAATGCCTTAATCACACCGTGAACTTTTGTGTCGTTTTTTTTTTTCTATATGATCCTTTATAATTTAATTGACTGCTCCGATATTGTTAATTCCTTTCAATTTGCTGTCCCAAATAAAACTCTTAGGCGTCATTCATGTTTTAAAAATATTTTTACCAAATTTAACTATATATTTTTGTCTTTTTAAATTTTACAAACATTTTAACATTTATTGCCGCGATTTAGATATTTTCAACATGACATTTTATAATTTTAAGTATAGATGTTTTCATATTTTAAGTGTATAATTTGTTTTAATTGCAAGTTTTATGTTATTTGCCTCTGTGATTGAATTTTTTCTGTAGTGTGCAATACGTTATAAATAAATAAGTACATATAAAGTTCTGCAAAAACTTTGCTTTTTTCATTTTTTTATTGGAATTTAATGCAGCGGAAATAAAAGGAGATAGTAAAATAGTCTTTATTTCGATTATAATAGTTTTCTGTGAGCTACTATGGCAAAAAAAAAATTTTTCTTATAAATACAAAGATTTTATTTCTGTTAAAATATAAAAGAAATGAGTATATTTTTTTTAATTTTAAGAGGTGAGGGGAATGCGGTTGGTTTGAAATGTCATAGATGTTATATCCTACGAGAGTCTTGATTAAAGAAATATCAGTTTTAAATGATATTATTTATTCATACCAATTCGCATCAGTTTTTTTTTTTCTTTTTGAAATTTACTACACATGAATTCATACAGGGTGTTCCGTTTTAACCTGCAAGACCTTTATTTTCGCAACCGTTAGTCCTAGATGTATACTTCCAATTGCAAAAATTTTCAAAATCAGACGCAGGGTTAAGATATTGAAAGTTTGAAGTGAAAATAAAAATGAGTCAAAAAATACAAAATTTAACTTTTTATACGGGCCCCAGGTCCTCTAACTTATATTTAGGGAAATAATGTCCATTGAAAAATAATTCCAACAAAACAATTTTGAAATTAGTACGAACAATATTCACCGAGATATGAAACGCAGCGTTTTGTGACTTACACCACTTTTCACCCGCCGTCAATAACACCTTTTGGGGGAAAATATAGTGGTTAACAAGTGTTTAAAACTACATGTACACATTGTGTTATTTTTCAAATTATTCGAAGTTTTTTAGTGTGTTTTGCATAACATTTGCATTTATTTTTGAATAGCAAAGAAAAATATAAATATACTTTGATTTTCTTACTTTGACGACCTGTCATTCTTCTGAAAGAGCGATAAGTTCCAACCTCATCTTCTGTATGATCCCTTAAAACTTTAAACTGGACTATCTCCTTGAGTTTTGATCGCACAAATGTGAAGTTTTTTGTTTTAGTAATAGTTTTCAATGGAGAATATTTCTCTAAATATTAGTTAGAGGACCTAAGAACTGTATAAAAAGTTAAATTTCGTATTTTTTGACCTATTTTTCATTTTGCTTCAAACTGTCAATATCTTAACTCTGCATCTGATTTTGAACATTTTTGCAATTGGAAGTATACATCTAGGACTAACGGTTGCGAAAATTATGGTCTTGCAGGTTAAAACGGAACACCTTGTATAATTTTAACATTTCTAAAACCGCGTGTTATTTTTCTTCACTACACCCTTTTCAAAATACATAGGCATTATGCTTGAATCATGTACACTATTATGTGATGATGTAATCCATTACTTCATAAAAAGATTATCTTAACTTAATGTCGCATAGATTTTTCTTCAGGGCGCTTACAGTATTAGCAGAATCAAAAAACAAAAATCAACATATAAATCAAGGAATAAAAAATAAAGTGATTAGGAGGGGGGAAATCTCATTGTAATTATTGAAAAGGGAAAAAAAGTGAGAATTGAGTGGGTAATAAATGAAACTTTGAAAAAGACAAGCAGACATGATACTTTTAAATCAATGTGTGTGTAAATATCGTCTGTATGGGAAAGTCTTTAAAGTTAGGATTTTTCTTTCTCGTTCTTTCTTTTTTGGTCGCGTTCAAAGATAAATAGCCTGGGCTCAAGGACCTGGCACTTTGCTCATGATGAAAAATACAAACTATCATAAGCTTCATATTCTCGTGTTTTCCTCAACCATTTTTAATAATCTGGAGCACATAGTTGAATATGTGTCTCGTCAAAGGAACAAGAATTAACTTTATGCAATTTTTGTTTTCAGAAACATGTTGTTGGTAACTTACTCGAGCTAGACAGAACAAATCTTGCTCCTGATTTGCAACGGCAAGTTCAAACGCGTCTACAATATAGATATCAACTTACTGTTTTAGCACTTACGAATGACACTTATTAACATTTACTTGTTATGAATGACGTTAATTAAGAATATGAATGTCATATCAATGTTTTATCACTTATGGATGGCCCATATTAACATTCACTTGTTATGAATGGCACTTATTAACACTTACTTGGTCTGAATAGCACTTATTAACAATACGGATGTCATCTTATTGTTTTAACACTACGGCACTAATTAAGAACATGGATGTAATCTTAATGTTTTGCATTTCATATACTTTAGAATTCAAAATTATCATAACAGTTGGTAAATACAAACTCTGTTGTGGAGTTAAGTGGCTACAATTCCCTTCCCATTTCAAAAATGATTTCACTTCATCATTCTTTTCTCGTACTTGTTCTTTTTTTTTCTATGAGCAAGGAACGTTTCTGTTTAAAATTCATCGTATTACCTCATAGCTTTTACTTGTGGACAATCGTCATATGTCACTTGACGCAAGGACGTCTAGATTGGTCTGTGGGCGT
Source organism: Uloborus diversus (assembly GCF_026930045.1). Classification (NCBI taxonomy): domain Eukaryota; kingdom Metazoa; phylum Arthropoda; class Arachnida; order Araneae; family Uloboridae; genus Uloborus; species Uloborus diversus. The sequence continues at coordinate 16,138,479 of NC_072740.1, forward strand.
CTCTAAGTTTCATGCTACAAGAATTCAGGATCTTCGTAATGCCGGCTCGTCACGAAGCATGGGTGCGGATTCTATCACTGCAAGAAGTGTCCCGATTACGCAGTAGACCGTAATAGCTTCGGAATCATGGAAGGAAGTAAAAGCCGCAAGAGCTTTAGGGTGTTTAACAAAAGTCTGCTAAAGAGATAACTTATTTCTTTGCATTTAAAGCGAGCAATTAGGTTTCTCGCATCACTAGATCATAAGTTTCCCTCCTGGTGCGATATTGGATAACGTATTATCTTTTAAGCGGTGAAGGATAAACAAAAGTTTTTTTCATTACTGGAAGGTTGAGACAAAAGATGTTTCATGAATCGTCTCTCCTTCATAGTATCTTTGGACTTGGAAGTTTCGGTTTTGATTCTTTTGCAGAGAGCATAATAATTAGATACGAGCAAAAAATTGCATAGATGAGAGGAAAATTAGGTCAAGGAAAATCCTTAAAGTCTTTTGTAAATGATTCACATGAGTTAAAAAATGTTTTTTCTGCCTTCTAAAGCCATTTATATAAAGGGAAGAGTTGCCGATAAATACGTTAAACATGTTCTTCTTTTGATTGGTAATATCAGCTTTATACAGATTGGGGAGTAAGTTTCAGCTAATTTAACCAACTACAATAACGTTAAATAAAATCTGATTGCAACATTTTCATTTAGCCTGAAAGTCATAAAAGTATTCTCGTAAATACTTACTACTGCAAAAAAGCAATGTATGAACGAAATAATTTAATAAGATGATACGTGCAGAAGTTTCCTTTTAAAAGAACTTCTCCGGGAAAATTAAATTTTTACAAAGCTACAATGTTCTATAAATTAAGAATTTTAGACTCTATATTTTTTGGGAAATGAAATAAAGTTAAGAAAAGATACCTATACCTTTTCCTTACCCCCTCACATGCTGGAAATTTCTGCTTTCATACTGACTGAAAACTGTTTGGATGTGTATATGTAAGAACATGTTTGCTTCTGAAAATCTAGAGTTCGATCGTTTTATTGCCATGTATATGTTATTCACGCAAATACAAATTCATGACATTTAAGAAATATTGATGCGATAAAAGCTCCGATTTGAATCATCATTTATTGTATTCATAAATACATTGCCACTAGTAACAAAATTGTTTTATAATTTTTCTTTTATAAAAACGTCTGTAATGAGAAATAGACTTTCAGCATTAGTTAATTCGTTCAACAAAGTTTGCATTATTTTCTTAAGTACTTATTTTTTTCTTAAATTCTTTTCTTTGTAACATCTATAGTGATTCTACCAGAAACCAGAATATCTATTGGTATACATATTGCGCAAGTATGGCATTCAAAGTTGTAAATATTATGCAATTATCACTACGTTCTGTTACAAAGTTTTTAAAAAACTGAATAAAAAAAAAAGTGTTAATTTTTATCATGTTTATTAATTTTCAAGAAAAATATTATTTGAAAAATTTTCATTCAAAAACCCAGTTTCACACTTCCCAGTTGCAACGAAGAAATCAAGGTTAATATTTTATATAATCTACCTATGATATGTGTGTGAGTTAATAAGTGAACCATCCCTTCACAAAAAATTCCTCGTTACGCCACTGTGTATAACATAATGTTAATTTCTCAATACATATTTAGATTCCATACAAAGTTGTTGTTGTTTTTAAACATATAACTTATTTTCATATATTTCAATTTTCCTGCAAAAATACTGCAACTGTGCAACTGTACAGAATCGTAAAATACCAAATATTTCCGCAGCAAAAACTAATAATTTCAAAAATTGGGAATAAAATAAAATAAAATAATTGTAAGATATAAAATGCATTCAATAACATAAAGAAACTACTATATTCTTAAAACACATTATCAGTACTACTTTTCATAAATTCAAATACATGCAAGCAAGCCGTTATAAATGAAAGATTTATAACAATTAAAATTTGCTTGTTTACTGCTAATTTAACTCATTTCTGTTTTAAGAGAAACAAAATTTTATTTTCGTAAATTTAATGAACTATTGTGAGTCAATTTTAACTATAGGAGTAAGAATACTGAAATTACAATTAGTTATAAAATTTATTTGTAGCTCGCGATATTTTTTGCAATACATTTTTTCATAGCAAAATAAAAAATGAATATATAGATTAGAGATGCACCGAATATTCGGTTCGTATCCGGTATACTGCCTATTTGGTAGGCAAACTGAATACTTGGTTCGGAGGAATACTTTTAATATTCAGTAACCGAATATTAAACAAATTTGAATATTTGACTATTGAAAAGCGAACACATATTTTTATGTACAATAAATGAAAGTTATACTGTAGCACTAAAGTACAACTAATATTATCACATTCAAAGTGATTTTAATGTAAAAGAAAGCACGCAGATGTTGTATTTCAACTTTACTGCTCTTCATTACTTCTTAAATCTTATGACACATTACATCAACTATGCTATTACAAACTCATTAAAATACGAAACAGTACCAGAAAAAGTGAGATATTAAGTGTTCATAAATATATAATGACAAATACATATTTATGAACACTGGAGCTTTCTTTAAACATTCAGCTCCATATTTAAAGAGACAACTGCTAGTTTTTTCTTCATATTTGGAGCTGAAAAAAAGCTATTTCACAAATTATTGAAAAGGTGATTAATAATAACAAACACTTGGATATTAAATTTTGCAGTATTTTAATTACTGAATATTTACACCATCTGAGATATTAAATACTCTTTAAAAACAAATCATAGCAATCAATACTAGTATATTATGGTGCGTGAACATTAGGACATTAGGGTTTCTACAAAATTATTTATTTATAGCTTAACGAGATCAGTTATGAGATCACATGTCAGGAATGAAACCAATGATCAGTTTAAGCAGAATTTCTGATCAACATAAACCAAATTAATCATTTACTATATATTAATTTGCTTTTTGGAAAGATTTATTTTAAATTAATAATTATACTTTTAATGCAAATAAATTTAGGATTTTAAGTGGAACTACATTTAAATTTCATGTTCGGCACAAAATTAATAAACTATTTTAAACTGGCATAAAATAAAAACAAAACTAACGAGATATTCGGTATTCGGTTGAATATTCGGTTAGAATTTTAACCGAATTATCGGTTTTCGGTTTTCAGCAAAATATGATATTCGGTGCAACTCTAATATAAATTCATAAAATAGAAATTAAAAGTCAGAAAAGTTTGAAATTTTTTTTATAAATACCTATCAATAGAAGAAAAATCAACGAATTATTCTTCATCATCCGTAGAAAATTCATAATGCCGCCGAAACTAAGTTTCTATCGACGAGCGAAAACGGATTCGCTCTTTCTCCGCCAATTCGCGAAATAACGGAGGCAATGACCGAATATTTGAGAAACCTGCTCTTTTGTACGAGCCGGTGAAGGCCTATATTACAGCTCGCGTAATGTGTGGTTTGGCGATCATACGCAAGCGAATCCGCACCTTTAGGCGCCAAGTTTTTTCTCGTGATTGAACTCAAGGTATAGCAGGATGCGTTATTCTTTTTATTGATTATGAGTTAAATAAAAAACTGACCGATTCCTGCTTTCAATGCAGCCGATTCGTATTTTTTGACACTATTTAAAGGTATGTGTGTCGTAAGAAATGGAAGCCGAGAAACAATCATAGAAGTAAAGTATAGCGAGAAAACCTAGCTGGGACTATAATGGGTACAATATTGTGTTTTAAAAAACTGTTATCTGAATTATTTTGACCAGGGTTCGCGCGGGGTAGCTAAAAAAATACCATGGCGACTAGATTTTTCAGAACAAAAATCTTTCAAAAGTCATGTTACTCTGAATTTTACCCAAAACTCTGATAAATTATTTGACTGGCACCTAAACTGTTTTCTTGATTTCTATGATTTTACAATTTTTGTCGGTCTCTGATTATGTCTTTTTACGGCTTTGTCAGAAACTTAATGCTTATGAAGTCAATGTCAGCTTTGAAAATCCTCAGCTCTGGCGCATTGCCCCTCCCCCCAAAAAAAGAATTTTAAGAGATACTTTTAATGCATTCATTTATACAAACTGATGTCAAATCGCAAAAGCCAACATTTTATTCCTTTTTATTTATCATCTAAAATATGGGCGAAATCGTTAGCTAATAGGAGATATCAAAATATCTCCTATTAGCTTTTTCGAAATTTCACTTTTATTGTGAAAAGTGCTCTTTTAAAACGTTAAACGATTTTTATTTCTTCCCAAAATGTTAATTCTGCTGTTTTGCATTCCATTCATCAGTAATAATTCCAGTTAAAATAATATTTTTATTATTTTGCTTAAAAATCTATAAAAATCGCTTGATGTTTCGAGCTTAAATTCTGAGCGATTGAAAAGAAACATTTTTTAAATATAATTCTATCTGAAGCTAAGTGTTTGTAGGTACTGTTGTAGAAAAAATTTGGGTCTTTCAAGGGCAATTCAGATAAAACAATACGACTATACGACTATATGAACTGTGAACTCTATCGTGCTGCAAAAACTATAAATTGTATTTGTATTATTAAGATTAAAACATAGAGCAGCGTATGGCGCAATACTTATCATCAATTTTGTATCTGCGGGAGATTTTTTGCAATCATCGCTCAAAGTTATGCTAACAAATTAATTGTTAATTAATTATTAAAATTGAAGCTCTCTTAACTTTTATTTACTGAAAATACTTTGAGAAAAAACGCACTTTTCAATGTGAAAAAAATCAATTTTTTAAACTGATATTTGGAAAACAAACCTTCAGATACATCCATAAGTCTTAATAAAATTTGAAGCGAGACGGTTCTACAAAAAGTGGTCCTGGTGCATTTTCACATAAACTAAAAGCAAATCCTGTATATAGTTTATCACATAAGATGAATTTTTAGATGCTTGGCGTGTTATAAATTAACTACTGATTGCTTAGCAGTAAGTTACCGCCCCTAAGCAAGGGCTAAGGCAGAACTACGCTGTCTGGTATATTGCATACTGATTGCTTATAATTTTTTTAATTTGAAGTATACTATCAGAAAACTAAGTGCAGCTCTTTGTTTGCTTTGCGTTCAAAATTAACGGGAGTAACTCAAAACTCAACCGCTGGTAAATCTTTTTAAATAAGAACAAAGTTACTATCTCTTAACTAATAGCAGTTGGGTGAAACGGCACTTCCGTATAAGAACGGTAAAACAAAAACCGGAGTCATTGCCGGTGTTAAAAAAAAGGAAATAAATAAATAAGGAACTGCAACATTTGGAGCGCATTTTTCATACGAATGAACTCCCAGTCTGACGCCAGATAAATAAGGTAGAGAAACTACTGGACCTAAGAACTTTCTGGACCAATAAAAGCCAAGCTGATGGGATGCGTAAACTTACTTGTACTAACATTCTAGGTTAACTCTGTCATGTTTCATATGTAAAACAAAAGAAAAATACTGAAAATTTGAGCATAGACCAAAAACACGTACGGGAAAGGGAGCCATAAGAGTAATTTTTTTTTTCATTTCTTAATTTTTCAAAAATTATTATCAATTTCTCAGAGCAAAAGTGTCCCCATGATTGAACAGTCTTTTCTATGTGCCCTAGATTTTTTGTCCGATTTTTAAAAAGTAAATTTCTTTACTTTATAATTTTTTTTTTAAATGTCTTCAATTATTCTCATGTACCCCTATTGAGGAGTACATGTGAACAAGCCTAGGACAGATATGAACATGATTGAAAAATGCAGGTTAAGAGTCGCATTTCAACGAAAAATTCTATAATATGAAACATATACGTATATACCAATTATATTGAAGGGTTTGTAATCTACACTGTGTCAGTTTAAATTGTGTAGTAACTGTCAAGAGTAAATATTTCTGCCGAATTATAAAACTCTTTTAACCGTCAAAATTTTAAAGTTTCGTAGCATGTTCTAATCACTGGATCGACAAGAAAAAAAAAAAACTTATAAGACTAAACAAGATAAAGAATATTTTATTATGTAAAGAATATTTTTGTTATATGGTACATTATTTAAACTTCCTACAGAATATGATGATGAATTTAAAAACTATTTTAAACTTTATAGGTAAAGGAAAATATTTTGTCTTTTTTCCACTTATAAATATTATGTAACACTAAATTGTTCACCAACTATTTAGAAAGAAAAGAATTTAAAAAATGAAAAATAATAAAATAAATAAACAAATAATAATGATGTTATAATAATGAACAATAAATTTACAAGCTGAATGCACGAAAATATTAATTATAAAACTTTACACCTTTTTTTAAGATTTATAATTACCCTACACTAATATTATACTACGGAGAGGATATAGAACTGTTCTCAAGTGCCCCGTCCTCTGCTTTTGAACTAATCGGTGAATTCCTGGAAAAAGGAGACATGACACTTGAATTTTAAAAAGTAATCTTCTGCCACTTGCCATATACCATTCTATTCAGAAATAAATGAATTTCTTAAATCTTAACTTGTTTTTTCCAAATAGTTTGATGGCAAACAATGTTTGGTTTTAAAACAATGTTTTGTGATTTTATTTCTTCTATTTTATGTGATGAAACTTATGAAAACTACACTTAAAAATTCCTTAGCATGTGAAAATCATTTTCGTATGACATGTTTGTGATATGACAAGCCAATTCAAACAGAAACATTTGCTTACAAACTTGAAATTTATATTGGAACAATACAATATTTTGAAACTGCATTCAGATTTGTTGCCACAAGTCACAGGAAAGGACTGTTAAGAGCACTGGTTTAACTGTTAAACGTACTACGAAGAGATCAGTAAATTCAAATATCAACTTTCACAAAGATGGAGTAATATCCATTCTCATCCTGACACACAAAATATGCACTATTTGAATCCTGTAATAAGTTATGTTATTGAATATAAGTAAGTACTTCAACAAATCTACTTCAATAAATCGAAGAAGATTTCACTTCAAAGTGGGAACAGGACTGAGGACAGTTATAAATAATGTTAAAAATGAAGATACAGCTGAATCAAACACACCAAATCATAAAGAATATGCCAAGTGATTCATTAACGTTTGGGCAAGTTTTGTTAGTTGGATAGAAGGGAAAGAAACTAACAAAGAGTAATATTGGACAGGTACTTCATATAGAAGAAAAAAGGAATAGAAATAGCTTGTTTGGTGAGAACACATAATAATGTGGGAATGATCTTTGTATTTCCTGAGAAAAAAGATAAATGTTCTATAAATTCTGAAAAAATTATTGAGTATTTAAGAGTTCAGAATTGTAACAGATAATTCTTTCATTAGATATCATTGTTACAGACTGCTTTAGTAGCTGAATAAATGTTTTTTAGTTAAAATTTACCAAGTTTCATTGCTTTGAACTTTTTGTCCTTCCGTTACCCTTAACAAATGCATAATTTATATGCTTAAAATAATTATTTTTTAAAACTAGAGGTGAAATTGTAATGATTGAACGTTCCCGTATGTGCTCTAATTTTTATAAACTTTTCCTTTTTATAGTTTAGCTGAACTTTCGGGGTGAACATGATAGCGTGAAAATCATATCGCAAAAATGTCCTTCAGTTACCGTTTTTTAAATTTGATTTTTAAAAAAAGTTACTAACGAAAAATTCTTTTGGCTTTTTTAGCAACTTACTTTATGTGAATAAAAGCATATGTATCAGTTTTTGAAAACATGTGTATTTTGATCGGTTCACAGATAGAAATCCATCGATTTTTTTTGTAAAAACCGTCTTTCCGTTACCGCTGGAATTCACCAATTTCGAAAAATAAAGACTTCTTAATTTAATTAAAAATTCAAACATTGTCATAAATTTGCTTGAATGTTCATATAATGGTTTGCAATAGTTAATTTTAGAATTAGTTGACTAACTTAAAATATGTTTTTAGGTAAGGAAGAGAGTGGGTGAATTCCAGTGGTAACGGAAGGACAGTTTTACAAAAAAAAAAAATCGATGTATTTCTGCCTGTGAGCATATCAAAATACATATCTTTTCAAAAACTGATGCATAGACTTTTATACACATCATAGTGAGTTGCTGAAAAAAGACAAAGCCGAGAATTTTTTGCTAGTAACTTTTTATTAAAATCAAATTTGAAAAACGGTAACGGAAGGAAATTTTTGCGACATGGTTTTTAAACTATCATGTTCTCCCCAAAAGATCAGCTAAACTATAAAAGGGAAATGAAAGGGAAAATTCTATAAAAATTAGAGCACATACAGGAGTGCTCAGTCATTACAATTCCACCTCTAGTTTTAAAAAATAATTATTTTAAGCATATAAATCATGCATTTGTTAAGGGTAACGGAAGAACAAGAATTTCAAAGCAATGAAACTTGGTAAATTTCAACTAAAAAACATTTATTCAGCTAATACAGCAGTCTGAAACAATGATATCTATTGGCCTGAGGCATCTGTTACAATTCTGAATTCTTTAAAAACTCAATAATTTTATCATAATCCATAGAACATTTATCTTCTTTCTCAGCAAACACGAAGATCATTCCCACGTTATTATGCATTCTCAAACAAGTTATTTATATTCCTTCATCTTCTATATGAAGTACCTGTCCAACATTGCTCTTTATTAATTTCTTTCCCTTCCCTCCAACTAACAAAACCTGTCCAAACGTTAATGAATCCTTTGGCATATTCTTATGATTTGGTGTTTTTGATTCAGCAGTATCTTTGTTTTTAACATTATTTATAACTGAGAATCTGTTGACTTTGAAGTGAAATCTCGTTCGATTTGTTGAAGTACTTACTACATTCAATAACATAACTTGTTACAGGATTCAAATAGTGCATATTTTGTGTGTCAGGATGAGAATGGATCTTTTTCGATCCTCTTTTTCTCCATCCTTTTGAAAGTTGATCTATGAATTTACTGATATCTTCGCAGTGCGTTTAACGGTTAAATCAATGCTCTCAACAGTCCTTTCCTGTGACTTGTGGCAACAAATCTAAACTAGTATGTTTCGGCCATCACGAAACTTTCTTCTATATCTTTCTTATAATTCTGATTCCTCCCCATGCTTAACGAGGAAGCAATATTCCCGACAAAAACAATTACACATGCCAAAACTTGACGACCATCCCAATTCCTGATTTATCTCCAAAGCAAAGAATGAAAATTGAAAATTATTTTAAAAGCCTTGCTTAAAATAATTACAAACATTTATTTGTTAACAAACACAAGATGGCAACAGTTAAAAAGTTTAAATCATTGAGATAATATTTCCGATCATTTCCATGCAATTAAAATCATGAGATATACGCAGACGACAGTCTATTACGATTTATCTTTCTTATTGTTGCAATTATAAAGCTATTTTTATTCACACAAATAAAAAAAAATCAGCCCCCCCCCCCATGGAGCGATTGGCGCCAAAATTGAACCAACACCTGTTAATATATGGATTCATATTTATTCCAAATTTCATCCAGAACGTGGCATTACTTCTTGAGATATGGCACTCACAATGGAAAAAAAAAGAACGTTCGATGGTGCCACCCCCTTTTCAGCTGCTGACGCCAAAATAGAATCATTTTTTATACCCCCTAAAGGTTACTTGTCGATAAATTTTTGTTTGATTCCGTTCAATATTTCTTGAGATACAGCTGTCACAATTGACGACAAAAAACGTTCTATTACTCAACCCCCGTTTGAGCTATTGACACCAAAATTGAATCAACACCTGTTCCTGTTAGGCCTAAAATATGGACCAAATTTTGTTTGATTCCGCCTGTTACTTCTAGGGTAATAGCAAGCACGCATAACTCAAGAAACGTTCCATTGCTCCACCCCCCTTTGAGGAATTCGCGCCAAAAACCAATGGGCACAAGTTCACATAGAGGCACATATGTGTACCAAGTTTCGTTCGATTTCATGCGGTAGTTTTTGCTGTAGAGCAACCACAAAAAACTGTTCACACACATACGTGACACACACACACACACAGACATTTTCCAACTAGTATGTTGTGGCCATCACGAAACTTTCTTCGATATTTTTCTTATAATTCTGATCCCTCCCCATGCTTGACGAAGAAGCAATGTTCAAAACAAAAATAAAATTACACAAGCAAAAACTTGACGGCCGTCCCAATGTCTGAATTATTGCAAAAGCAAAGCAAAAAGCCAAAAATTGAAAGTTATTTTAACAGCCTTGCTTGAATTAATTACAAATATTTTATTTGTTAACAAACATAAGATGGCAACAGTTAAAAACTTTAAATCATTGAGATAATATTTCCGATCATTTCCATACAATTAAAATCAAGAGAAATACGCAGACGACAGTCTATTACGATTTATCTTTCTTATTGTTTCATTAATAAAGCTATTTTTGTTCGCAAAAAAAAAAAAAAAAAAAAAAAAAAAAAAAAAAAAAAAAAAAAAAATCAGCATCTCTTGGAGCGATTGGCGCGAAAATTGAACCAACGCCTGTTTACATATGGATTTACATTTATTCCAAATTTCATCTAGAACGTAGCATTACTTCTTGAGATATGGCGCTCACAATGGAAAAAAAGAACGTGCGATTGCGCCACCCCTTTTCAGCTGTTGACACCAAAATATAATCAGCTCTTATACCCTCTAAGGGCTACTTGTCGATAAAATTTTATTTGATTCCGTTCATTATTTCTTGAGATACAGCAGTCACAAATGACCACAAACAACTTTCTATAGCTCAGCCCCCGTTTGGGATATTGACACCAAAATTGAATCAGCACCTGTTCTTGTTAGGGGCAACATATGGACCAAATTTTGTTTGATTCCGCCAGTTACTTCCTGGGTAACAGGGCAGGCACGCATAACTCAAAAAACGTCCATCGCACCACCCCTCTTGGAGAAATTCACGCCATAACCCAATGGGCACAAGTTCACATAGGGGCACATATATGTACCAAATCTCGTTCGATTTCATGCAGTAGTTTTTGCTGTAGAGCTGCCACAAAAAACCGGTCACACACATACGTGACACACACACACACAGACAGACATTTTCCAAAAATAGTCGAAATGGACTCAGCACACCTTAAAACATTCAAATCCATCAAAATTCGAAAATTTGCACGAATCCAATACTTTCTTCTATATATTAGATATAGAAGAAAGTAAAAACAGTTTCAATATTATATTGAAACTGTAATATTTCAATAGTAGTACATTCTAATATAAATTTCAAGTTTTTAAGCATATGTTTCTGCTTGAATTGGCTTGTCATATCACAAACATGTTATACCAAAATGATTTTCACATGCTTAGGAGTTTTTAAGTGTAGTTTTCATGATTTTCATCACATACAGTAGAAGAAATAAAATCACTAAACATTTTTTTTAAGTAAAAGTTTATTTTTTAAATAAAAGCTCACATAATTTTTGTACAAATATTACTTATTTACTAGCTGCGTGCCCGGCGTTGCACGGGCTAGTTAAAAAATGAAAAAGATGTCCAATTGATATTTTTGTATTGCTCTGACATCAGTTTCTAAAGCGCTAAGGAGTAAATAAATACGCGTAATGCAAGGTTTGCAAAACACCAGTAGAGCATATTTTTGGAAAAATCTCTTTGACGTTAATCATAGTTATCAATGATACAAGTTATGTGTATTTTCTATTAGCACGAAAGATCAAAATATATGCATTATCAACTATAATCTGTGCTCACGTTATGATAGACTATACCTGAAATATTTATGTACAATTAGAATCAGTTTTTTACATAAAAAGACACACACATTTTTGGTTGATTACGTGAAACTAAAGCACCAAGACTAAATAAATATCAATAAGCATTAATTTAATGCCAAGTCATCAGATTATAAATTAGCTTTAGTTAAAATCCTTAAAAACTTTTTTTGTTCAACTCTGTTTCACTTAAAGAAATTCAAACAATCTTAATTTAACATGTTCTTTTAACGATACAAACTGTATTTCAAAAATAGAAACAGGAAGGAAAAATAGAGTAATTACAATTCAAAAACTCACCCATGTGACGGGGAAAAGTCCAACAAAATGAACATAATTAGTCGCACATCCTAAATATACCAAAATATGAGGCCGGTGAATGATAAACTTACACCACAATCAATAAACATAGCTAAAGAAACAACTTTCATATGCTGAAAAGAGTTAAGAACGTTGAATGTAAAAAATAAAAAAAAGACAGACGATAAAATAAAGGCTATGTCCGTATAGAGCAACCAATTTTAAATTTTTAGATGGAAACGTTGTTTTAAGATTTGGACATCAGCCAAAAAAAATCACTTTTAAAACAATTATTAGAATTTTACTTGCTCACCCATATGCAAAATGGCAACAGGAAAGAAATAAAAATTCCTGAATAACGTTATGTTAATTAACGTTTTAATTAATAACTCCGCTAATTAAAGTCGCACAATTTCGAGATTTATCCTACTGTTTTTTCTTTGGAAAATTTCGAATTGATCGGTATCTCGTTCGACTCTCTATTCGCAGTGGTTCTCGAGAAGATCGATCTTCAGACAGACAGACGGACGCGAACAGATTTTAATATTATAGTGGATATTTTAAATGTGACTACTAACTTTAAACAATAGTTTGTTAACCGACTTCAAAAAAGGAGGTAATGATTTCGTACTGCAGCTTTTTATGTATGTTTTCGTGTAACTGCAAGAATACTGGATCGATTTGAAAAAAAAATTTTTGTTTGGAAGGGTATACTTTCCAGATGGTTCCATGTTAATTTTGTCTGGATCTGATAAGGGGTCTCAGAGAAATATAAGAAACTTCAAATTTCATAAGTTGTGGCTACGTAGATCAGCTTTCATCAGCTGAGCAAAACGTCACAGGTCAGATGGATTTGGCGTGAACGGTGTATTTTTTTCAACGGAGGAATCTTGTCTTAAACAATATTTAATTCTCACGCATCGGGATGTTTGATTTTCACGGTGCCGTCTGTTAATTTTAGCTATAGCCTTACTAATGTATTTATTACTCATGTAGCAAACCAGTAAACTAAATGTATTTTGCTACGAAAATAGTTGAATTAATTAATTTAATATAAATTTTTTTGCTAATAAATAACTTCATTTAGTCCTTTTTTTAAAAAAATACTTCGGTTTCGAAAATTAGTGTTTAATTCAAAGGGAATTGAAAACAAAAATCCCCCTGCCCTCCGACGATTAAATTTATAATTCTTTTATAAATATATCGTACCTGGTGTCCGATTTCTGAAGTTTGACATATATTCTACATTCAATATTTCATGACGCCGTCAGTTTAATTTACAGTTATGGCAATACTAATTAACAGACTTCGTTGTAATTTTTTTTTTTTTTTATGTACCATGCTCCCCGATTACTAGAAGACGCCTGAACCGATTAGGAAAATTCTTTTTCTGTTTTGAAACGGTATACTTCTCCCGGTCATCTAATGGTCTTCAAGTCCGGGTATGAAGGTTCCTGGAGAAATCGAGGGAACTCTTCAAGTTTAATACTCGCGCTTTGTTGTGTGTAAATTCATAGCGTCTCACTTAGTGAAACATTTTTTTTTGGTTTTTTTGTTTAATGAATAGGAGTGATCTAACTTACATACCAAACCTTTACTTCCCCATATTTGTTCTTTAGAAAAGAGTTATGGGTAAAACACAATAAACTTCATTAAATTTTAATAAAACCCATTGTTAAAGAAAGTGTCCCATAAAACAAAGTTACTTTCTTTACTCAGTGTTTAAGAAAGTACCAAAAAACTTTAATATTAATCAGGGGTGCCACCTTAAGGGTCGGGAGGAATGTTTTGACAGGTATTTTTCCTTTTTTAGGGGGGCTCTTGCTTCAAGGCAGTACCCCTCCCCCTAAATATTTCCCCTGTATTAATCATTGTAGTCATATCGCAAATTTTAAATGAAGACTCCTCTGAAGCAAACAGGAAATTCATTTAGTATCATTGCTCTAGTAGTATTTTGATCTTCATATGTACAACATCGCAGTAGATACTCATTTTCTAGTGTGTTGTTGATCTATAACGGGGCCAAGTAAAGAGAAATGTGACTTTTTTCACGAGTTATGTGACATGTATTATTGTGAAATATAAAATAGTTAGGAAAACCATTAACGTTTAAATGGTTCTAATTAATTTAGCGCACCAATAAATCCTGGAGAGGAACAAAGATCAGTTTTTAGTGCCAGTCGTATAAAATGTTATGCGCATTAAAGGTTTTTCTTAAGATTTTTCTCAATTCGTCGGAGTCTTTTTATGTATGTGCCCCGTAAACTCAAACACGTATAGACCAATTTGGATTTTTTCTTCTCGCTTGAAAAGGTATATAGTACTTCCCAACAGCTTTCATGGTCATCAGGTCAGTATCTGAAGATAGGATCCTTGAAAAATCAAGAAAACTCTTCAAATTCTACTGGCAAAGTTAAAGCGATTTCTGTTTTTTTTTTTTTTTTTTTTTTTTTTTTTTTTTTTTTTTTCACTGACTCGTGAATTTTTTTCGGAAAGCATACTTTGATAAGATCAAACTGATGATGAAGACAACTTTCTTTGTAAATAATTGCACATTTGAAAAAGCCTTTCTTCAGTCTTCGGAAGTCTCCCAGACGCTGTGCTCTATTTCTTTCTCTATTTTGCTCATCTTAGCTATTTTCAGACTCCTGTGCTCGACGCTTTCTCACTCGAGATATACGTAAGGAATTTACCGCATACTCTACCCTACGTACTTATTTTATGTTTATACCACTAAAAAGTAAAAAAAAATTATTTTCAAATATATAAAGAACCAACTTCAAAAAACAAAGAGGAACTAAAAAGTAAAAAAATAATTGGTCTTACTTACATACGATTTCCTACCCAAACGCATAAATCAAATTTTTTTTTTACAATTCCAGTACAAAAATCAACTAAACTAAACACCCAATTTTAAATAAACACTGATTTTAATTACTATACGATGAATTATTTTAATACCTAACTAAATATATACGACCTCTTAATTTTTAATAACCATTTGAAGTCGGGGCCTCCTATAAACTACTACCTAACGTAACTGACGACCCACCAAATCCTGAGTTAAACACTAATTTAACAAAACGCGAAAGTCTTTAAAACTAAACCCACTCAGTTACGTTAGGTAGTAGTTTATAGGAGGCCCCGACTTCAAATGGTTATTAAAAATGGTTTGAAAGAAAAAATAGAATGGAGGTTGTGTATACGTAAATAACAGTAACATGTAGAAATAAAGTTGAAAATTTAACTATTCCTCTTTATGTATTACTAAAGCGTTTTCTATTTTTTTTCTACACTAGGTGTATATTCAATAGTGATGTAAAAGTACAAAGGCGTATATAAGGAAGGGGCTGAGGGGGCCCAGGCCCCCTCCAAAATCTGGAGAAAAAAAATAAGTAAAGGTAGTTATTTTTGGTTTTAGTTGCTCACAAACAATTTCCAAATTTTTAGCTACAAAAAAAAAAGAAAAAAAAAAAAAAAGAAATAAATAAATAAGTATGATAGAAATAACTATTATAATACGTTAGATCAGAGATTTCCGAACTGGGTGCCGCAGGAAGAGGTGTCCATGGTAACAATAATATGTATATAAAACTAGATTAGGATGCCGTGAGAAAATTCAAATTCTTCAAAGGCTGCCGCGAATTGTTAAAGTTTGGGAATTCTGCGTTACATGGCAACAGGCAATGGTGTTTAGAAGGGGTCAGGGGATCTGTACCCCATACTCAAGAAAAGAACGTGTCTTGGGAAAGCGAAGTTATTTTTACAAAAAGAAAAGCAAATAATGTTAGAGAAAAATATCAATTATTTCAAAATAAATCTTTAAATTAAAATGTTTTTAACAGATGCAGTTTATTGCTTAGGGAAAAAAAGTTCCTCTATCTTCGCCCCCCCCCCCCTTCCCATTTTTTTCTTCCTTGTCTTTCTAAAAAGAAGGGTTTTCAAAATATCTCTCTTTAACTCCCGTCCCCAGCAAGAAATTTAAAACAAGTTTTAGTTGTTCGGTTGAACTAATAATGGAAATGGATGTTCTAAAAATGCATTTATTTAAGCGTTTTTCGTTCATTTCTGGAGGAGGATCCCCGAACCAATCCCTATGCACTAAGGTTACTACCAAAAATAGTTTGAAATTGTGCCTTAAGATTTCAATTTTGAGAAGTTGCGGAGGGAACTGTAAAACCACTCCTTACCTCCAGACGTCTCCAAAGACGACCTGAAATTGCGTTTTACCTTTCAGGGGAGGATTCTCGAACTATTCCTTTCCAAAGATTGCCTAATGTTGGGAAAAATCTGAATTGCTTTTGAAAAGAACCTTAAAATAAAATTTTCAATAGTTACTGACTATTGATCAGGTAATTACGTCCAACACTTCCTATTTCTTTACCCCTTCCGCCCCATTTTTTTCTTTTTCCTAAGTCTTCAAAGTGCTACACTTCGTAAGCCCTCTCCACCCACTAAAGAGCTTCTCAAACCTCGTTTTCAGGGCTTCAATGTCGAAAAATTTCCAGGGGACAATTACCAAACGCCTTGCCTGCTAAAAGCATCGAAAATCGTTTAAGATTACTTTTATGGAGCTTCAATTTTGAAGCCCCAAACATTAGCAAATATGGTCCACAGTCGCGCTTTTAAGACTTCAATTACGAAAAAATTTCGGACGAGGGTCCGACTGCTCAACGTATGAAATCTGAAAATGAAAAATTTACAATTTCGAAAAATTTAGGGTGGAGAGCATTTAAATCCCTCCACCTAGTATAATTGAATATCTCTCCTTTTTCAGGACTTCACTTTCAAAATAGTTTTTGGGGGGAGCTCCAGAACTGCCCTGCCCGTAAAATTATGGAAGTCAGTCTGAAACTGCATTTTTAAAACTTCAATTCGTAAAAATGGGCTGAGGGGTGATGGATTTCGCTCTACTTTAAAAAAAAATCATTCCGGGGCAACTTCAAAAAGTCCTATTCCTCTCATTACACTAACTTTAACAAATATAGCCTATAATGGCGTTTTTAAGATTTTAATTTCTAAAAATTTACGCTGAAGGGCCCTCGAATTCTTCCTCCGCGTAGCATCACCAGAGACCGTCTAAAACTGCGTTCTTAGGACTGCAATTCCAAAAACATTCTGGGTGAGGACCACCGATCTATACTACCACCAGAAGCGAGAATTTTTTAAGAATGCCCCCAAAAACTATTTTTTGGTTGCGCCACTGTATGACAGTATAAAAAGGACTGACAGTATGAAGTCCTTTCCCTGCATCGAAAAAATGAGAAGATCAGGGCACTGTTACTCCCCCCCCCCCCCTCAAAAAATGAAATTACAAAAAAAAGTGTGTGGGGTGGAAAGCTAATCTTGGTTGTTTGGGCCCCCTCGAAAATAAAAACATATATACGCCACTGTAATAGTACTTTGATGACATGTTTCTACACATAAAAGTACACTATCTCTATTGAACATGTACATTATATCACAAAACGTATTGAACCAATCAAAAATTCACATTTTTACGGATTTCTCGAGAAGTAAGAGACTAATTATTCTGTAACATAATGTCACATAAAATGTCTGCTCCAGCGATCCTTTTCCGATAAAAAAGTAAATCATCCATGCATTTAGAGGACTAGCAACACATTGAAAAAACAACGAATGTTTTTTGATCATATCCTTAAATCTTATATCCTTAATCTGAAATTGAAATAAGATATTTATTTTTTCGTGAAAGTACACTATAATTGGGACACTTTAAAAAATTCAGATCTTTCTGAAAAATTCACATGATTTCTCGAGAAAGAATAGATCTGTAACTTTCGTCACATGAAAGGTATGCTCTAGTTGTCCTTTTCCAATAAAAATTAAATCAACCATGCAATTAGGGAACCAGCAACAAATTGATAAAACCAAAAATGTTTTCTGATCATTCTTCATTGTAAATAGCTGTGAAAAATACGTCGGTCGAGTCCTACTATACACCTTATCCATAAATGTTCAATTACTAATGGTAAAAAGAGATTGACACATAAAAACAGCATACACAATGACATATATTTTATTTATTCAGTACAAAAGACAAGAACATGGTGCATTAATTTCTCTAGAGAAATAAAAGAAAAAACAAAGAATCATACCTGAGTATAATGAACAGTGAAAACAAAAGAGAACAAAAAAGAAATGAGAACCGGTATCGCTTGCAAGAGCAAAAACAATACAGCAGCGCAAAAAGACTAACAACTGAAACTGGTTACAGTTAAAAGTCATCCTCCTTACTTTTGGGTTGCGTTCGACGAGCTCGACTGGTTAATTAATCACGTGACAGCTAATGATCACTTGCTCCAATCAACCAATCAACTGCTTAGAATGGTAACCGCTGTGGTAACCGGTTGATCATAGAACGCTTCGGTTAGTAACCAGTTACTTATCGGTCGACCGGTGAGTTTCTTCGAACGCAACCTTGGTTAGAACCTAAACTGGAATTAAAACTTTATAAGTGGTTAACCGGTTATTTTTTCAAACATATCCTACGTCGAGGAAGAACCGAAAGTTTAGTTACCGAAAGTGCTCACTTATCACTCCATGACGACGGGTCACTCAGTTAGA